>NW_026917036.1:0-47463 GCF_035046485.1 Aedes albopictus
CTTATTCTGAAATTTTTCATTTTTTACCACCTATTTTATTAATGCAAATTTGAAGGTTTTTTTGTGTAGAAAATATTTCCTTCCGTGTTAAACTTTAAGTTAGTCTATTAAATAAAACAGCATGTGTTTTGTATTATCAACTGTTGAAAGGGAACCCCAAATCTCAGTTATGAATGTTAAAAAAAAAACGAAATGTATATTATTTTAATTGCAATAAATGTATGTATGTATGTATGTATTTTTTACCACAAAACGCCTGATGAAGAATCGAGACATAACTCTTTGGACATACTCTAGAGGGTCACATGATGACAGGAACCTTCTGCCCCCACCACAATCCGAGAATAGTGCGTGAGACAATCAACTTTCTTGTTTGTGCCTCTCCGGGACAAGATAATGAACCTTCGCACGTCCACCAGAGCCCGCCAACAAGGAAACGCAAGCAAGAGCATTCCGTAACGTGACGCTTCCTTATGGTTGCTGCTGATTTCACTCTTGCTGAGCTGGCCGGTCGTAATCGAATTGCAGCCAGGCAGCGTGGCGTCCACCTACGACGACGACGGCCGATCTTGTTTACCACTTCTTCGCCGTAATATGGTGTCCATCGTCCATACTCCATGGCCCTGACTGCACTCATTCATCCAATCGCAAGTCACCACCACACCGTCGACGTTCTCTTTTATGGTCATCCCCAGGGACCATGACCAGAACCAGGACGTCGACCATCGGCAGTAGGCAGCCAGCAATGGCAAATCACCAGTGACCAGAGAAAACGTGTGCTGACAAACGAGCGTGACGTGCATGTTTCGACTTCATCAACGAGATGTCCTCTTCCGTACGTACCGTAGTATATGAGCTGCTTTCCCTCCGTCTCTAGTGTAAGGTCACTTGTTCGAAGGCGACCAGGAAAAAAGGCGAATTGATTGGATTGCGAGAAAATTCTATTTACGACCAATGGCATCGTCCGTCCCCATCATGATGGAGTTCCTCGTCGGTCTGATTCCAGAAACAGAATTCCCGATTCGAATGACCCACCACCACCCTCAGCACCGAGATCGAGAGTCATCCATCTCTCTCCCTCCATGGCATCGTACCGCCATTAAAATTAACCACTCCAGAGGCACAGATGTTCGCAATTGCACTTTTGTTGCTTGTTGAAATTCAAAACACACGGTCCGACACCTTTTCGGGCCAGTCGAGGGGGATTGAGCGCTTCTTCCTCACGGAAGTGGGTTAGGAGTTTCTGAACAGGACCGGATTTGGGTAAGTATACTGCATGACTGCCGCCTGCTATCTTCTGTTTCTAATAATGTCTGTGGTTTTTGGGGATTCACTGGTTTCTCTTCTTGTTTTTTTCTGGTTTGTCTAACTTATCTGATTTCTGTGGCTTCCCTAAGTTTGGTGATTTCTCTTACTT
This sequence comes from Aedes albopictus, assembly GCF_035046485.1. Taxonomy (NCBI): domain Eukaryota; kingdom Metazoa; phylum Arthropoda; class Insecta; order Diptera; family Culicidae; genus Aedes; species Aedes albopictus. Next base: position 1,418 of record NW_026917036.1, read on the forward strand.
CTCTGACTTTCTCTTACCAAGTGGTTTTTTCCAACTTCTCCGGCTTCTTTGACTTTTTTTGCTTCTGGGGTTGCTCTAGCTTCTCTAATATGTATCTCTGAGTTCTCTGGTTTCCATGCTTCTTTAAGTCATCTTACTTTTTTGGTATCTCTGGCTTTTCTTACTGTTCTGGTTTCTCTTGTTTCTGTATTATGTAGTGCATTTCTAGTTTTCTAGGCCTCTCTGTTTTCTTTGACTTCACTCTCTGACTTTTGTAGATTTCCTGCCTTCTCGAACCTTACAGGCTTTCCCGGGTTTTTTGTTTTTCTGGTTTCTCTAGCTTCTCCAACATATCTTTTAACTCTGGTTTCTAAGCTATATAAGGTTTTCTAGCTTCTCTGGGTTCACTGTCTTCTCGGAGATCTCTAGCTTTACTTGTTTCTCTGACTCCCTCGGTTTTTCTGATTTTTCTAGCTCTTGTAACTTATCTGGATTCTCCGGTTTCATTATTCTTCAACGTTCTCTGCCTCCTCTGGCTTTTCCGTCTTCTCTGTTCTACTGTTTTTTATTTCAACTTCTTTGGATTCATCATAGATTTTTTGGTTTATTACGGATCTCTGGTTGCTCTGGTTTCCCTAAAACATTAGACTTTTCTGTCTGCGATTTCTCTTCTCTGTTTTTTTTTTCTGTTTTCTCTATCCAAATGGTATCTTTAACTTCACTGGCCTCTTTGACTTTTCTGGCCTTTTTTCAATTTTGTGATCAGGCAACTTTAGCTTCTCTCAGTTCCCTGGTTTCCAGGCTTCATTAAGTTATTTTACGTCTTTGGGACCTCTGGCTTTTTTGCTCAAGCTTATCTGATATCTTTGGTTTCTCTAGCTTGTCTAGCATCTCTGGTTTGTCTAGCTTCTCTAACTGTAGATTTTCTGGCTTCTCGGGCCCTTCTGTTTTTTTTTTCTTTTTCGGGCTTTTCTGGCCTAATTTGTTTCTCTGGCTTCTCCGGTTGTGTGGATTCTCTAGGTTCTCTGACTTCTCTGAATTTTCTATCATCTTTGTCCCACTGTTTCTTTAACTTCTCTTTGGCTCCTCTAGTTTTCCCAGTTTCTGAGGATTATTTAGTTTTCTCTACTTCTCCAGCTTTTCTAACTTCTTTGACTGCTCTGGTGATTTCTGGTTTCTCTTACGTCTCTGGTTTTTCGGCTTCTCTGGTCTCTGGTGTTTTGGCTTCTTTGACATCTCTGTTTTCATGCTTCGCTAGGCTCCCTGATTTCTATGGCTTCTCTTTCTTTTGTGCTTCTTAGAACGTCTTAGAATTTCTTAAAACAACTCTGGCTTCTCTGGATTTTTTTGTGTCGATGTCTTGTCTGGCTTTCTTAGATTCTCTCTGACTTTTATTGCTTTTCTGGTTTTTCTGGCTTTTTGTTTTTCTCTTATTTCTTTAGTACCTCTGAACTCTGTCTAGTCTGACTTCTCTGGTTTCTGTGACTTCAATGATTTCTCTGACTTCCTTAGATTCTCCGGCTTCTCTAACCTCTTTGATTTCTCTAATTATTTCTGATTTCTCTTGCTTCTCTGGGTTTTCTAACTTCTCTAACATCTCTGTTCACTCTGGTTTCCACGCTTCGCTAGGTTCTCTGTTTTCTCTGGCTTAATTGGGGTTTCTCGTATTTTCTGGCTCATATAGCTTTTGTAACATCTCTGGCTTCTCTGGTTCCTCTGGGTGTTCTGTCTTGTCTGGCCTCTCTGGATGTTTTGGTTTCCCTGTCTTATCTAGTTCCATTTGTTGCCAAAGATACCTTTCAGACTTTTGTTGCTTTGCTGGTTTCTCTGACTTTTTCCCTAGCAGCACACATATTCTAGAAATTCATATGCAACTCTTATGTAACTAAATGAAGATATACAAGAATTGCATTTATTTTTGTAGAACAAGCGTGCAACTGGAGTTAGTTTTCTCTAATCCTCTCCTCTTACTTCTCTAACATCTCTGTTTACTCTGGTTTCCATACTTCGCTAGGCTATCTTATTTCTCTGGGTTTGATGCTTCTCAGGATTTTCTATCTTAATTGGTGCTTACCCATTGGGTAATAATAGTCAGCGAGGTAATCCAACAAGGATTTCTTCCAGAACGATTATTTTTCTGGGGAATTCTCTAAGGTAATTACATCTTCAGTAATATTTTCAGTAATATGTACTTCATAAGCTTTCTCCTGTATGTTTTACTATTCTCGCAGGTACTGCTCCAAGGAATTGTCCTCAAATTTCTCCACGATTTTATACAAGCACTCTACTAGGAATATCTTTCTCTAATTTCTGAAATTCTTCCAAGAATTTCTCTAAAGATTCTGCCAGGATTGTTTTTGATTCCCTTAGCAATTTCTTCGGAAATTTCGCAGATATTTTTTTTTTCTAATTTTCTTTTAGTTTTTCCTTCAGAAATTGTTCCCAAATGAAATCGTAAGAATGCTTGGAATTTTCATATAAATCTAGGGAGAAATTTCCAGAGATATTCTTTGAAGAAAAAAATAGCAGAAGTCATGAAGAAATCAATGAAAATTTATGCATCCTGATTGATTATTGAAGTAATTTCGGAGAAAATCCAGTACAAGTTCAGGCAGTATATTTTATAGGAATCTGTGGATAAATTCCTTGGCCCAGCTAGAATAACTGGAGGAATGTTTGAAGAATTCCCAAATTAAAGTTTGAAACATTGCTTGCATATTTAGGATGATTCCTTAAACGAATTTTTAGAGAAATTCCTGAAGGAATTCTTTGAAAAAATATTGGAACACAATCCTGAAGAAATACTTGGATGAATCTTCGCAAAAAATCCCGAAATGATCCTGGAAGGTATTTCTTTAAAAAAAATACTGTGTAGTCCTCTGAGAAAGAAAACTGAAGATATTTTTAAGAAATATGAAGGGATTTTGGAGAATTTCCTGGAGAAATCTGTGAAAAAAAAATCAAGGCCCAAATATCTAGAAGAATTTATGAGGGAATTTTGGGACTAATCTTTGCAGCCATTCCTAGAAGAACCCTTGGATGGATTCTTCAAGTATTCCTTGGAGAAATTTTTGGATAAATTCCTGGAGGATTATCTAAAGACAACTCAAGCAGTTCTTGGAGTAATCATTAGACGATATCCTATAGAAACCCTAGAAGCAATTTCGGGATCAAATCCTGAAGAAAAACCTGGTAGAATCTTCGAAGGAATTAAATAAAAACGGAGACTAATTAGCTGCGGGCCGAAAATCTCCCTGATAAAGCTAGTAATGGTAATAATAATTCTAATTAAATAAAAACCTTGAGGAATTTCTAGCACGGATTCCCGGATAAATCATTTAAAGAATTTCTAAAAGGATCCTTGAGACGGTATTCCTGAAGGAATATTTACAGGAATTCCACATATTGAAAGGAATAGTATCGACTGAGGGAATCTGGCAATGATATGTTGGCGGCGTAGCAGTCTTTTCACAAATCAAAAACTAATTTGTTTCTATGTCCTATGTCGTTTCTACGGACATAGAATAGAAACAAATAAGTTTTTGATTTGTGAAAAGACTGCTACGCCGCCAACATATCATTATGTGGAGATCTTGGTGGAGATGGTTCCGAACATTTTTTTTAAGGAAACGGTGGCTCAATATTTGGAAGAATCTCTGACCGTTTTTTAAGCATCTTAAACGAAATTTATGGAGGTATTTTGCAAAGAATCGATGAATTACTGAAAGATTTTCTAGAAGATTTCTCTTAGGAATCACTGAAAGAGGGCATAGAGAAATTATTTCAATCTTTGGAATAACTTTTGAAAAATCCTTGAAAAAAGAAACTCTGGAGACATATGACGGAATCATTAGCAAAAAAAAACCAAGAAGAATTTTTGAAGAAAATTCAAGACGAATCGATTAAGAAACCCATGGATAAATCCTGATCGGAATCGTTAAAGTTAATTTGATAGGAATTCTTTTAAGGGTTTTTCTAAAAAGGCTTTTAAAAGTATTTCTTGATTAAATTCCTGGAGAAATTATTGAAGATAAATCTGAATGAATCCTTTTAGTCGGATTTTTGGTATCAGCTTTTGATTATACATAAGAATAATCGATGATCAACTAATAAATTATTTGGAATTTTGCACCAGCTTAGAGCGACTTCAACCTACCTCACTGAACAGAACTCTTGTATGCAATAGGGAGCAACAGGAGGAATCACTATTTGCAGAAGTTGAAAATACAGAACAGAAGATAAAAAAAAAACAATAAACGCAAAAACTACAAAAAAAATTGTTTATTTTTTTTCATATTTTTTCTAAAAATCTGTGATCTGATTCTGGATCTAAGAGGCCTCAAGGAAAGCGTACAGAATTTCAAGGAGGAATAAGATGGTATCAATCGACGAAGGGACACATTTTTGGTCAAATAATAATTTCTTCAGAGATTGCACTCTCAATTCCTCCTGTGATTGTCTATAAAATTTTCTCCAAGGATTATCCCAGAATTCTTCTGAGGGTTTCTTCCGAGAATATTTCCTGAATTCATGGAAATTATCGATAAAAAAAAGTCAAAGAATTCTGAAAGTCGGCATTTTTTTTGGAAATTCTGAAGAAAAAAAATTAAAAATTCGGTATTTCTGTTTATTTTTTTTTTAGAAATTTTCGAATTGTTCTTCTTCAGGATTGCAATTTTCATCGAAGTAATTTTGACTTAAATTTTCAAAAAAAATAGAGGAAGCATCAAACTATGATACGAGCTTAATTTAGAAAATTTAAAAAAAATAAAAATTAAAATAATTTTAAATGATTTTTTTTCTTCAGAATTTCCAACAAAATTATTTTTTTTAGAATTCTCTGAATATTTTTTTAAGAATTTAGATGATTTCTTGGAATATTCCCGGGAGAAATTTTTAGAGGAATTTTAGGATAGACACCGGAGAAAATTGTAGAGGAAATCGCAGAGTCAACTGAGAGTGCAGTCTCTGATAAAAAATGTGCTGTCCGTCTATGTTGCATCTGAAGTTCTATGATTTTACCTTGAAGAGTTCTTTCTTGGAATACTTCCGAATCTCCACGCCTCCAGGTACTGTAGGAAATTTGGCATTCCTATAGGGATTTCTAATCATTCTCTACGAGGAGCTATGAAAGAGTTTTCGGAAGAATCTCTGTGTAAAAACATTCCAATATTTCTGGAGATATCTCGAGAGAAAGTCGATACAAAACCCAGATTTCACTGTGGGAGAAATCTTGGGGCAACGATTCAAAAATTCTAAGAATTTCTACTCAATTCATTCCTTCAAGGAAGAGTTCCGAGGAAATTCCAGAATGAACTCCCGGAGCAATCCGAGAAAGAGCGCAAGTGTAACTGTTGGAGATATCACGGGATAATCACTCCTGGGGTAAATACCATTAGAGCTCCTTCCTCTTCTTTAGAAAGTATTCCATGGATTCCTTCAGAAAGTCTAGCATTGATTTTTGTAAAGTCTTTTAAGTATTTTTTAGAAGTTACTTTTAGGGATTTTCCTAGGATTCTTCCGGAAATTATTCAGGTTTTCCTTTGGAAATTTGATAAATTCCAAAATTTATTCACGACCTCTACCAGAAATTTCTTTTGAAAATATTTTAAGATTCAAAATTGCTCATAGGAAATATTTTATAAAATCCTCTAGAATTACTACATGGATAAAAATAATGAGGTTTCTAATGATTGTTTGTTTTCATGACTCCCAAAGAAATATTTTGAAAATTATCTGAATGATTTTTTTCTTGAAGAATATCTATAAATTTATGGAATGTTCCCAAAAGAAATTCTCAAAGAAATTTTAGGATAAATCTCGGAGACAATTTTGGGGGGAATAGCAGGAGAAATTGAGGGTGCATTTTTTAAGAAATAATGATTTTCTTGCAGTTCAACCAAGACTTTTTCATCCAATTTGAATTAAATTTCATCAGATTTCTTTAAGAAATAACCCCAAGAGTTCTTTCTTGAAATGCTTCTGAGTGTCCAGGCCTCCAGGTAATGTAGGAAATGTGGCACTCCTAGAGGGATTACTAGATATATTCTATAGCGAACTATGCAAGAGTTCTTAGAAGAATTTCTTTGTTAAAACATTCATGAAGAATTCTGAAAAGACATTTTTGACAAATCTATCAAAAAACTCAGGAGCAATCCTGAGTTGCATTCTTTGGAAATACCGGAAGTCACTTTGAAAAAATCTTCAAAGCAACTTCTTCAAAATCTGGGGAAGTCTTACTCAATTCATTTTTTTTTTCAGAGTTCCAAGAATAATTCGAGAAGTGGGGGCTTCTTCCAAGAAGAGTCGCAGATGAACCTGCAGGAGACATCTCGCGATAATCTCTAAGGGAAATCCTGGGAAAACTAAAAAAATCACAGGAGTACTATCGTTTTCTTTAGAAAACATTCTATGAATATCTTAAGAAATTTCTGCAGAAAATCTTTTCTTTGCAAAGTCTTTCAAGTACTTATTCTATTGAATAATATTTCAGGTAATCCTTTCAGAGATTCCTCCTAGGAATTTTTCAAAAAATCTTCGGACATTCCTTCGGAAATTTCAAAAATTCATTTACTTAGTTCTTCAAGCATTTCTTTAAAATAGCAACATACACATATTCCAAAATTTCTCATAGGGGTTCTTCAAGTAAATCCTTTAGACTCACAGGAATTTCAACACGTATTCTTTTAGGGATATCATTAAAAGTTCATTCAGAAAATTTCTTGAGGAACTGCTGTATGAATTCCTCCAAAGTTTCCTTTTAAATTCTTTCAGAGATTTCTTCAGGAATTCCTCCATTTATTCCTTTGGAAAATCCTACTGTAGTTATTTCTTACATTCCTCCTGTGAGGCTTTCAGGAAGATCCTTAGATAAATAGGTCTAATGATTCTTACAGACATTATTCGAATTGCAATACTTTCTTAAGGATTCACTCTGAAGGGTCTTGGAGAAAACTTCCCAGGGATTTTTTATGAAACTTCTGCTGGAATACTTTCAGAGATTCAGACATTGTATCACGGGATTTCGTCAAAAATCCCTCAGGGATCAGCGATCAGCAAATCAGATATCTAGAACTCTGTCAAAAATTTCTCCAAATGTTTTCTCAAAAAAAAAACGCTAGGGCTAGGGCTAGGGCTAGGGATGTTCTTGGAAATTCGTCCTAGTGAAAAATATCATCTAGATATTTATCCAGAAATTTCCCCAAGAATTCATTAAGAAAGCTTAAGTTTTTCTTTTAGAAAGTCTTTCACGGATTACTTCAAAAATACCTGCAAAAATACTTTTTAGGATTCTTGTAGAAATTCTACTCTATTTTCATATAAATTTCTAAATTCTTTCACGATTATTTTCGGAAATTCTTCAGTGGTTTCTCCAAAAACTTACTCACGAACTCCCCAAATAATCTTTCGGAAATATCTCTAGAAATTTATTTCAAAATTTCTCATGGGGATTCTTTGAGAATATCTTTAAAAGACTCCTTCAGGATTTATTCGCTTTTTTTTGCAGAAAAAACTACAAATATTCCCTCCTGGAATTCCTTTGGAAATATACTCTAGGATTCTTGCAGAAATTAATTTTTATAAAACCCTCCAAGGATTCATTAACATTTTTAACTGCTTTTGAAGTCTTGAGAAATTTCCCAAAGGTTTATTTCAAAAACTTTGCATTGCTTTCTACAGAAACTCCTTCATTTAATAATAATTCTGCAAACATTTATTTAGAAATTCTTCCAGAGATTATTTCAGGAAGTTTTATTTCTGTCGAAAATCTTCCATGAATTTCTTGGGAATTTACTTCAAAGATTTTTTCAAAAATGTTGCCAGGAATTCTTTCTAAAATGTTTTAGAGTTTTTGAGATTTCTTTCTCGAGAGATTCATAATTCTAAAGTCACTGTCAACGAAATCTTGGAGGCAACTTCTAAAAAAATCTTGAAACTTCTTACTCAATTCATTCCTTGAAGGAAGAGTTCTGATGAAAACCATAATAATCCCTAGCATTTTTGGGAAAACTCCAAAAGAAATCATGGGAACTCCTACCAGCGTTTTAACTAGTGCTGGTTTTCAAATTTCTCCTAGGTTTTGAGGAGTTGAGTGTTTTTTCATGACGGTCTGATATTTCTCATGGATTTTCTGGAATGCTGGAATTTTTCGTGCTTTTTTATGCGATTACAGGTCGGACTCGATTATCCGGAGTCAGATTTTGATGCTTCTCAAACATATATCTGAAGAACGGAATGCTTTATAAAGCTGATATTTTGACACGTTATCAAGCCAACTTTGATTAGTAATGAGTCAAAATTTCAGCATCTTACAGCATTCCGTTTCCGAGATATTATTTTGAGAAGTGCCACAACCCGACTCCGGATAATTGAGTCCGACCTGTATTTTGATATTTGTATACTAACAGTTTTCCGATTTTTTTCAAAAAAAAAAATCAAAAAAACTATACCTAGACCTTCTTTACGGGGACTCACAGAAAAAATAACACGTTAAATGTTGGACGAATTTAAGAGAAAACCACCGAGAGGAACATCTGGAAAACTTGAAAGAAATCCTACAAAAATTCTGATGTACCCCTTGAAGGAACTTCAAGAAAAATCTCAAAATAAACTCCGACTGAAACCTTTGAAGGTAACTATGGATAATTTCTAGGAAGGAACTCTGTGGAAAATTTCGTAAGAAAATCTTGAATGAATTTGGAAGAGTTTTAAAAATAAATCCAAAAAAATCCCTGGAAGATCTCTGAAAAAAAAACTCCTGAAACTACTTCAAAAAATATTGTGGCAGGCATTTTTTGAGAAATATGACGAGGAATTCCGAAAAAAAAAATCTAGAGGCAGCTCTAGGAAGCAGCCTGGAAAGAATTTTGTAAGAAATCTTGGGAAAAGCTTGTAGAAAATTCCATTAAACATTTTTGAAAGTATCTCGGTAAGAATTGTAGGAGTGAAACTATGGGTAACTCTCGCTGAGACCGGCCCACTATATACACCTTGTCTTCAAAAATGTATAAAGTGCCGATTTTTGAAAGTCCTCGCTAAAAAAGTAGGTAAAATGCATTTGGTTACTCAGGCAGATAACTTTTGAAAGAAGAAAAAGACATCTCTAATGTTTTGATATGCTATGTATAAATGTCTCAGCTTTCAATTGATGCAAATATTTTGAAAATCAGTGGTTCCATCATGGTGAAAAAAAATGCTTTGGTATAAAAATCCAAGATGGCGGCCAAAATCAATATGGCCGACTCAACTTTTTATTATTGTAAATAGTAGCTCAATCTTTCCTCGTTTCAACAACAATTCGTTTTGAGGTGGTTTCTGGAGAAATTTTCGAGTTATAACGGTTTAAATGAGCCATCAATCGAGGGGGCAAAAATTTGTGTGGCTCTAACTAATGAGTAGTCCATCAATTTGAGTAACCAAATGCATTTTCCTTATTTGTTTAGAGAGGACTTTCGGAATATCGGCACCTTAAACATTTTTGAAGACAAGGTGTAAATAGTGCGCCGGTCTCAGCGAGAATTACCCTATAGTATCCATAACAGGAAGGAACATGGTGGTGTTCTAGGAAAAAAATCTACGAACTTTGCAGGAAATTGTAAAAATTTGGGAAGACATTTCGAAGAAAAAAGCAAATCTAGAGCAATTGCACAGAAATAGTCAACAAAATGCTAGCAAATGAATAAACACAGGATGCAACATCTTCAACAACTACGAGCAACTTCAACCTACCTCACTGACGCAGGACTATTATCTTTCCCGAGCTTCTACAGCCTTAATCCGGCTCTGCCCCTTCACTTGAGAAGGAAATCAAAATTAAATACCCAACGCGCCACTTTATTATATTTCTCTACTTGCCCGTTTGCTTGGAATTATAAAAGCCTTCTGGATGAAAACCGGAAGCGCTGCACGGCGTCGTCCTCGATGAACAATCGTCGAGCAGCGTTGAGCTAAGAGGAGTGAAGCCCAAAACCGGGAGATTCCTTTGGCACTTGTCGAGAGGGCCCGGCCCGGAGTCATTAACATAAATGAAGCATTAAAAGCACTGTTAATTACACGCAAAACAAATGCTTTTCCATTTCATTGCTCGATTTCTGGCTGAATGGAGGAACAATTTGCCAGGAACGCCAGCTAGCGAGGGGAAGGGGTTATTCGGATTCGCAAAAACTTTCTCCTTTCTTGCTCAAGGTTGTATAATCTCTGACGGGTTGACTGGGAGGGAGTTTCACGCGACGGCGACGACGTCTGGCAAGAGGAAGTTACGTGCTGCTTGCGGTCTCGCATCGGGAACGAGCGATATGAAACCGTCAAGTGTCGACCACGATTTTTTTTTCGCAGTCGCCCCGGACTTTCTGCCAACGAAAATTAAACAAGATTCGTACCGAACACCCATCATGGTACACGCTCGATGTGTGCGCCGGGAAATTACTTCTAAAATAACTAATTCATGAGAGCACTCTCGGAATCAAAATTTAATTTACCATTTCGTCTCCAACTGCTCCAAAGGCGGCAGTGACTGGGTGGGAAGTCTTCTTGATGGAATGGTGTGGTGCTGGCGTTGGCGGTGGTATGACTTGGCTCGAAATACGAGTTCAAAATCCTTTCTCGCTTCTTGGTGGAGTCATGTCTGGGCTCCCCCAGCCTGACTCACCTACTTCCTCGGAAAGTGTTTGTGCCATTTCATTCTACGAATCTCTTATTTTCTTTGATGCGGAGGTGGGGTGTGAAGGTCTTCCCCTCTCGTACGTTGGCATTGCATCAAGTTACATTTACGGAAAGTGCAGTATGTGGAATCCTTTCTTTTTTACTAGTCAGAGAGTTAAATGTATGTTGTTTACTTTTCTGTTGACAGCGGGGAGAAAATGGATACCATTACCGGAACTGTTTCAGACTCATCAAGTTGTTCTCAAGTGCCGTGACAGTTGTCTTTAATGCTGGAGAATAAAAGTTTACTTTTGATGTTGTTCAATTGGTGGAAGTTGGATCGGATTGGAAATCGTTGTTTACAGGATGTAGATTCTGGACAACAAAAACAAACGGGCAATTTTTACTTTTCGCATAAATAAAAATAGTACACATGTTCAGTGTTTCATTTTGTCCTTTACTGCTATTTACCAGATTTGCGGGAATGTCTGAAACATACCGGTAAACTTTGAATTAAAAGGCACAGCATGTTGTTGATTGGCAAAATGGAAGAAAAATTTGTGAAAAAAAGGTTTTTGGTGGGATTCCAACCCACAATTCCAATGCGCTGGACCGGCACTTAAAACAACTAAGCCATAGAACAAGTAACAATTCTGTTTAGAAGAAAGCCAAAATGGCTCCGAGCCTGCACCATGAATATCTCCTCTTGAATATCTGGAAGACTTTCAAATGGAATACTTAGAAAAACATTCAAAGGAATTTATGTTAAACTTTCTTAAGAGATTCTTGGATAAACAAACAAATGTTCCAAATAGAGGATAACGTGCTTCTGTAGCCAGCTTTCTGATAAAGACAAATACCAAGAAATTCCTGGAAGAATTTTCCGAAAAACCCACTGAAAAAAAAAATCGAAAAAATATCTCAAGAAATTTTGGAATAAGTTTTCTTAAAAACTTCGGAAGGAGGCGTTTAGGAAATTTCAGAAAAAAATCAAAATAATTGAGTAATTTCTGGAGGATATCGTGCAGGTTCCTTTAAGAATCACTGAAGGCATTTCAAGAGGATTCTATGGAGAAACTTTTGGAAGAAACTTTGAAAGAATCCCGAAGAAATTCATGAATAATATTGTAACGTTTTGACGTTTTTCATCTTTTTAAGTAAAATAAAGTTTGAATTCAGTTAGATTAAATTGATATATTTTTTAAATATTTTGATTTTGATTTTAGAATTTGTTTTTTGCCTTTCTCGTACACCAAGGTGTACCGAAAGGCTATATGTTCACTCCAAAAACGAAAATTTGATAGAGCCCCCGGAGGGGTCAAGTGTTATATACCAATCGACTCAGCTCGACGAGTTGAGATGATGTCTGTGTGTATGTATGTGTGTGTGTGTATGTATGTGTGTGTGTGTGTATGTGTACAAAAATGTCACCTCATTTTTAGATAGTAAATATGAACCGATTTCAACGATCGATGGTTCATTCGACGCGGTATATTGCCCCATTGTTTCCTATTGAAAATGGTTCAGATCGGTCCAGCCGTTCCGGAGTTATGGCTATTTAGGTGATCCGGACCGGTACCCCAGGAAGGGGCCAGATATGAAAATACAACAAACCCATGCATGCGACCCATCAAACCACTGCATTTTCGATTCTCTGATGAACGGGAAGTAGGAAAATAGTCTCAGACTATATCTGAACCGGTAGTGTTTCGGAACCGGTTCCGGATGTCCCGCCGGAAGTGGCCAAATATAAAAGTGAACATAACCCATACATGCGACACGTCAAATTGCGGCATTTTCGATAACCAATTGAATGGTGAGCAGGAAAGTAGTTTCAGACTATATTTGAACCGGTAGTGCTCCAGAACCGGTTCCAGGTGTCCCGCCGGAAGTGGCCAACTAAAAAAGTGAACCAAACCCATGCATGCGACACATCAAACAGCGGCTTTTTCGATAACCTGATGAACGGTAAGCAGGAGAATAGTTTCAGACCATATCTGGACCGGTTGTGTTCCGGAACTGGTTCCAGGTGTCCCGCCGGAAGTGGCCAATTAAAAAAGTGAACCAAACCCAGGCATGCGACACACCAAACAGCGGCTGTATCGATAACAAGATGAACGGTCAGCATGAAAAGAGTTTCAGACCATATCTGAACCGGTTGTGTTTCGGAACCGGTTCCAGGTGTCCCGCTGGAAGTAGCCAATTATAAAAAAAACAAACCCAGGCATGCGGCACATCGAATTACGACTTTTGCGATAACCTGATGAACGGTAAGCAGGAAAGTAGTTTCAGACTATATTTGAAACGGTAGAGTTCTAGAACCGGTTCCAGGTGTCTCGCCGGGAGTGGCCAACTAAAAAAGTAAACCAAACCCATGCATGCGACACTTCAAACAGCGGCTTTTTCGATAACCAGATTAACGGTAAGCAGTAAAATAGTTTCAGTCCGTATCTGAACCGGTTGTGTTCCGGAACCGGTTCCAGGTGTCCCGCTTGAAGTGGCCAATTATAAAAGTGAACCGAACCCAGACATGCGACACATCAAATAGCGGCTTTATCGATAATCAGATGAGCGGGAAGCAGGAAAATAGCTTCAAACCATATCTGAATCGCTAATATAGTGAACTGACGAAGTTGAAGGGGTGAATCCTGCTGAATGCGTCTGCTGATGACCGAAGAATAGTAGGTCGATACGCTTAACAAGCTGTTTATCACCGATAATCACCAATCAATCCTCTAAATAACATATCTGATCCGGTTGTTTTCCGTAACCGTTTCCAGATGTCTCGCCGGAAGTGGCCAGTTTAAAAAGTGAACCAAACCCATGCATGCGAAATATCAAATCATCAAAAATAATAGATAACCAGATAAACAGGCAGCAGGAAAATAGTCTTTGACCCAAGCTCTGATCACACCTAAGCTTACCGGCAGTGTTGCAGAATCAGGATTAGATGCATCGCTGAAATTACAACAAAACAAAATCGATGCATGCGATACATATGCGTGATCGAACAAAATCTTGATAACAATTTAAGCGATCTTGTCAAATCCAATTATTTTCCTGAGGCGTAATTATACAGTAGGATGGATCAATGTTGTATGGGAAAATTTGAATTTTATAGCATCAATCCCCTTTTGCGACTTGAATTACTGCACACAATGGGGCACGTTCGGTGTAGTACTAGAATTGTAGTAATGAGCTGGTCAATTCTCCGTTTCTGCAATGAAATGGTGAAAAAAGCGTGGGTATTATGATTCCTTGCCTAATTTGATGCTGTTTGAGCAAAACTTTGGATAACTATGTTGTAAATGTTGCAAGAAATGGAGAAAACAACAACACTGTTGCCCAAACAGTTTTGCTCAAACAGCATCAAATTTGGCAAGGAATTATAATACCCACACTGTTTCCACCATTTCATTGCAGAAACGGATAATTGACCTTCTCACCATACTAAAATTCAGCTCATTACTACAAATCTAGTACTTCACCAATCTGTCCTATTTTGATGCAACTGGTTGAGCTATCGCGCTCTGTAACACGGTCGAAATTTGAATGGGTTTTATTATGGGAAATTTTACTTGCTTGCACTATTTTTGTCAAATTTTACATGAATCTTATACTGCCGTTCCACGCCCAATTGTTCCATGTTATATGGGAATCCCATATAACATGGGATAATCATGCGTAGAACGGCAGTATAACCAATGATAATAAAGTAAAGGCTAAACTGTGCAGAAAAAAAAAGATGATTAAGCTGTTTTGCTTAATTGTTTGAGTATTTTTCTCATCATATACATTTATTATTTATCAACTCCATGACGAACGAGCACTGTGACAAAAGAAGAAAATGATATTTGTTCCGTTCTAGAGTATTTTCAGGTTTCAGGAACACTTCGGCTTATGGCGACGGAAATATCTTAGAGTACATATTCGACGAGAAAGGCGCTATCACCACTAGGTGGATTAATCTGGGTTTTTTTTATAATTAATTATTAGTTTTCATGATTATTTTAATTAATTTGTAGCTTTTGACGTTTTTATCTTTTCAAGTAAAATCTTAATTGAATTGGATTCGTCGAATTTGCCTTAGAGTTTGAACCGTTTCATTTAGTATAGATTATCCGTTTCATATATGATTTGTGTCTAGGCTAAGCTAATGACGATTCATGTTATGTATCTTATAGGGTTTTTTCGATGGTGCAAAATAGATTTGCAGCCATGTGCGAGTTGAATTTGGCGCACTTGTAAGTAATTGTTTGTACATTCAATAGACGACTGCTTCAATAGCAGGAAATTTACTTGACTAGAGAATTGGACTTGACTCGATCACTTTGAAGTTGAGTCTGCTGGAAAACAGAAGTGAGCTTCGGCGACCTTCTGCCAGGTTTTTAGTTTGTAAAGGTGTGTAGTGTTTTTTATAGCTTATGTAGTGTAATAAATTAGTGTCGTTTGAAGTAAACTTAATGTTAATTGTCTTGATTTTTTTTCCTCTTTAGTTAACTAATATTGGATTTTGTCGCCAGGGGCAGACACTCTGTTCCCTGTGCGTTTAATTGTGCTAATTGTTTTAACTCTGTGTTTCGTCCTTGGACCTCAGCGTCCAAGAGACGCTTTTTATTTTGGGCTTTAAGCCACTGGTGCTCGTCCTCGCCCGCCAATGACTGGCAGACAAACGGAGTAAAGGGGATTATTCCGGCCTACCTGCGTGCGGTTTACGCACGATCAGGCAGAGTACCGGACCGCCGACACCCCTCCGCACCTTTAGTTCGGCGAATGTCAAGGAGAGCCCACCGTCGTCGACGATTCGCCACGAAGAGAGCACCGTCAACGACCAAAAACCTGCGCAGGTACGTCAATCATGGCCATGATCACACACACACATACACACACACACTTGACGAGCATTTTTGTGAAAATAATATACTTTTAAACGAATTCGATTGTTTGTTGTTCTAAGTTTCATTGTTCTTTATTTCATCAAAATAAATTCACTTCAGCGATCCCTAATTGTTTGATTTTTGTTGTCAATGCTGTTTTTAATCTCTTTTGGTGTAAATTTCCGTTATTGTTTCAGTTCGTGCGTTTTTTGTATTAAGTTTTTAGTGCGTTTAATGATTTTGAGCCACGGCCGTTCGAGAAAGCCTTGAGGTAAGAGTCGTCTCGGTCGGGCAAACTTAAATATGAACCGGTGGTCTCTCGTTCGCGAGAGTGGCGCATAAGCCACCGCGTTTTCCAGATTCTTTCGAGCAAATTCGGCGAACGGTTTTCAGTATACTGTAAGAATCCCTGGAGATATTTCTG
The DNA here is from genome assembly GCF_035046485.1 of Aedes albopictus. Classification (NCBI taxonomy): domain Eukaryota; kingdom Metazoa; phylum Arthropoda; class Insecta; order Diptera; family Culicidae; genus Aedes; species Aedes albopictus. Next base: position 17,339 of record NW_026917036.1, read on the forward strand.
TTGGACTCCCTATGTCGACCGCTGCCAGCTTCTTGGGATTGACACTTTGGAAGCGAGACGCCATACCGCACAGGCCATGTATATTGCAAAGATCCTGAAGGTAGCATCGATTGATCGGCACTCCTATCACAGATTAATTTGTACGCTCCTGCAAGATCGCTTCGAAGACGCGACATTTTGCGGCTGGATCGGCGAAACAGTCGATACGGACAACACGATTCTGTACGGTTCATGTCGTCTACTTTCGACGAAGTTGCTTATCTGTTTGATTCCAATGTTTCCTTGGCTTCCCTGCAGCAACGCTTTACGATGCACTTTCGAAACCTAAACCAAGTGAACCATCAGCTTTAAGTTACATGTTTAGTTTTAATTTTGACGATTGTTGTTTTTCCTCTTTTGTTTTGTAATTTGGTTTTATCTATGTATGTATTTTTTTACTTCATTAAGAAATAGTCAGATGAAGATTGGTATTAAATAAATAAATAAATAAATAACTGTCTCCCGTAAGAAGCAAAAAAAAAGAAATATCTATATTGGGAATCCCTGAAAAAAATTTAAACCTGCCCTAGGAAAATTTCAGAAATTCGTAAATTTTCCCTAGAATTCCTCCAGAGTCTACCTCGTCTCCTCCCAAGGACTCCTTCAAAAATTCGTTCGAAAATTTTGTCAGAAATTTTTCTTGATATTTTTTCTACAAATTTCTTTAGAGGTTTCTTTAGAAAACGAAAATATTGAAAATTAAAAATCTTTGAAACCTAAAAATCTGTGATCGTAAAACTTTTTAAAAAATGTTTGAACATTCTTCCAGTGATTCCTTCGGAACTTTTCTCAGGGATTGTCAGAATATCTTCAGGCGTTCCTACACGATTTTTTTTTTCTAGGAAAAATAATCCACGAATAAATTCGATATTTAGGGGAAATTTCTGCAGGGAGTTTGTCTGATCACGGACACTTGAATGACTAGGGCAATCTTCTCGGTTGGAGGATCCCAACTTCGCTTCGGAATGCCTGGGGTGAACGGCCAGTTTCTTATTCAGAAACGCCCAGAGCGTCAATGCTCAGGCTGCGGAAAATCGGTTCCATTATTAAACTCTGTCCTGAAAAGGACTGGTGGTTCGGCTGCTTCGAATGAAAGCTGCTTTCTGTTGCTTTTCGAACTCGACAGTTTATTGCGCGTGCCATGGAACGGCTGAATACTGAATGAATCAATCGGTACAATGGGGGCGATATTTATAAAGGAGATATTCTCATTCTTCTTCTCTGTTGACATGCTATTGGACGGTGTTTGAAAAAGGCGGCAACCACTTAGCGTGAGTCAGTTGATTCGTTGGTCGGCTGGCATGCCGGTGGAGAGCTTATGTTGGATCATAACGGTACAGTATGCGGCAGGAATAAATGCGAAAGTGTTTTTCAACTTCAAACCTCATTTTCGTTCATTTGACATTAACCAATCTATGTTTCAACGTTCCATGATCTATAGTAGGCTAGTTTTCTGAAAAGGTAATTAACAAATTTCTCATTTTGGTCACTAACCTTTACAGGGCGGCGCCTGAAGATGAAGACAACCAGAATTTTCAAACCGCAGAAAATCGCACAGGTCGCTAAATTTCGCATCTGATAAAACAAAAATTTTGATATTCTCTACAATATCATCAAATATATGTACTTATTTCATCTGGTATGTGAAACTACATGGCTCTGGATCAGTGTGGTCTGGTTGTTCATCAAATTTAAGCTAATTTTGTTACTGTTATAGTCATTTTGTTTAATGACCATTGGGCGCGCAGTTTATTCATATCCGTTTATTAGGCCTACATTATCACATGTTAATCATCAAATATGTTCATTTTTATTTTTCAGTGCTAGAATATTGACATTGACTGATACACTGTCATGAAAAAATAGTCATATATATCCCACATTTAGCGTGTAATAGTGCCTTGAACTTTTCGCATTTTTTCCTGCCGCACCCTGCGTGTGTGGTGACTTGGATGTTTGGAAAGGATTTGGGTTTTGTTAGTGGCCGAAATATTCATGGCTACTCGAGAATAGTTCTGGGTTTTCTATGCCGAAATGAACTTATCCACGATGATGTCACACGCCAACAAACAACAAGATGTGAAGCAGTAACTGCGGGTCATGTTGACAAAAATCTTTGCTCACATCTTGCATCCGGCGAGATCCGATGAACATCCAGTGAACTTTCAGTCGCTGAATGTTCATGATTGTGTCGTTTTGTGTAAACATTGCCCGCGTTTGCAGCAGTAAAGAAGAAGCAACACGGTGAAAAAAGAAGACCGTGGATAAGTCCATGAGTTAAGGCAGCTAAGGGCTATGGAAACAGGGTTAACAGCATCGTGAGAACAATAAGTGTGCAACAGACCAGGTCTGAAACGCTGCACACCGTTCGCGTTGTGCGCGAACAGAGTTTTCCAAGGAGTTTTCATAAACTCGGGATTCATCCGAAAATGTCTTAAGGATTTTTTTGTTCAAAACTTGTTTGGTTTGCTTCCAAAGTTTTTTCCCGAATTGCTCTTGAAAATTTTGCAAAGAATCCTTCAAAAATGTTCATGCAATCCTCAAAATTTTGCTTCATGATTTTTTTTTTCCAATTGGTGTGGAGATTTTTTTTTTTTGCAGTTTCCTGAAGATTTTTTTTTCTATCTGTGTTATCGAGATTTTTAGCCCTAGGCTAGTTCATCTCGGGACCCACGATTTACTTCCCTTCCGAAGGAAGAACCCACATTTTGTGAGTTTGTCGGGAGTGGGATTCGATCCCAGGTCCTCGGCGTGATAGTCAAGTGTTCTAACCATCACACCAGGTCCGCTCCACATTTCCTGAAGAACTCCTTCGGAGATTTTTCAAGATAAAGTTGATTGTATTCTTCCAGAAGTTCATCCAGAGATTTCTCCAGGGTTTCCTTCAAAACTTCCTCGAACGATTGCTCCAGAAATGTCTGCAATGAATTTTTATTAACAAATTCCTCCGCTGATTATTCCCGAAATCCCTCCAGAGATATCTTTAAAAATCTTCCACGAATTCCTCGAGGAATTCCTCCGGAAAATGAGATGTATAGTATTCCTGCATAATGATTTTGAATTTTCCCCAGCAATTTTCTTGTTTCTTAAGAATCCTGCAAAATCCTGCAAAGTTTCTTTCGTAATTTCCTCAGAAATTCATTTGAAGATTTCTTAGGAAGTGTTTCCAAAATTATCTTAAGACTTAACTCATGTGGATTTCTCCCGAAATTGCTCCATAGATTTCCTTTTAATTCCTTTTCAGGAATTCTTTCAGAAATTACTACAGCGTTCACAAGAACTGCTTTCAACGATTTATTCAGAGTTTTATTCTGCAGTTTACTCAAGAAATCCTTTAGGAAATTGTCCATGGATTCCTTTTAAAATCGATCCTTGGATTACTTTAGTAAATTCTCCACATTCTAATTGTTTCTTAAGGGATTCTTCAAGAAAGTTGTGAATGCTTTCTTCAGAAATTTCTCCAGAATTTTTCAAAGAGACTCCTTGTAAGATTGCTGAGAAATTTTCCTCCATGGATTCTTCTAAGAAGCTCTCCAGGTTTTTTTTTCAGAAAATCCTCCAGAGATTTCTTTGAAAAATATATCAATGATTGCCTTAGGAATTCCTCCTGAAATGAATAAATTTAGAATTTCTCTACAATGTTTTCAAAATTTCTCAAAGAAATTCATCTGGAGATTCTTTAAGAAAATCTCTCAAGAATTCATTGAAAAAATCCTCCAAAGTTCCCTTTGTAAATTCTTCCAGAAATTTCTTTAAAAATTTTCCTGGAAATTTTTTACCTAAGATTTTTTTTTGAAAATAACTTAGAATAATTACCTATGGATTCCTTCCGTAATTGCTCTAAGGATTTCTTGGAAATTTTGTCCAGGGATTCTTTAAATAATTACTGCAGCCCTTCCTGCAGACAATCTTCCAGGAATTTGTTTGTGAATTTATTCAATAATTCTTTCAAAAATTCTTCCAGCAGTACATTAAAGAATTCCTTTACGAATTTCTCATGAAGTTTCGATAGAATTCCTCGAGGTCCATCAACCGGTCCACGCAATGAAGCCCAGAATCTTGAGTTCTAATTATTATGCGCTCGAAAAGCAAAAAGTTGTTTACCCTGCCAAACTCATAACACAGATCCGCAATAGCCGAATCATTCCCAAGAAAAAATATGCCATCTCATAAACACAATAAACCAACCAAACTAATCTGCTAATTCCAATTAATGTCGTGTTTATTTTCCTGCACCACATATCGCTACTTCATATCTGGCTCCTTCTTCATGAGGACGCCCTTCGGTGATTATATTTCCTCTTCTCGCCCCCTACATATAGCCGAAAAACAACCGAAAGCTGCAAAAGTTTTCCTCGGAGCCATGTCAGCGGGATTAATCCAGCTCATGAGTAGAGATGGGCCCTTTGTCGCGGCCCAGTCGTCTTCATCGGTCATCAAGCGGAAAACTTGTTTCGGAGCTCTTGATGCTGCCCGCTCGCTCTAATCTGCCCGATTAGGGGAGAAATATCGCACAATGAGTAAGGAGCAAGGAGCATGAAGAAGAAGAATCACCGATTCAATGAGCGAGCGTTTTCTCATCGCACCTCCTGCCATCGTCCTTGAGTTGTTTTGGCTTAATTCGATGTGGCATTCCTGTGATCCGTGTCGGGACACATGGGCAGCGTTGCGCAACGTCTTCACATAGAGTGGCAGTGATGCCAGAGATGCAACTTTGTAGAAAATACAAAAAATATAATTTGAGGTTGTATCGCACTGGGAAAGAGTTGGCTGTTTCTAAAATTTAACGGTTATACGATTCACAGAGCCAAAATCTACATTTTTCAAAAACATTATTTGACATCCCTGCTCAACATGGTCACCACCACAGCACCAAAGCCATAGTGAGAATCTAACCAAGAAGCAAATGATGTGGTTTCTGCTTCGGTCTCCGGTGGTAATGGATTCGCGATATCCACCCGGGCCAAAGCCAATCGATGATGTCTTCGGAAAGCTTCATCCACTTTGCATCGGTTTTCCCCCCAGAAACCATTTCCGTAAAGCACTCCCCCATATCATCAAATAATTCTTTTACAGCAATGTTTCAATAAAATTTTATCTTTATGCTTTCATCTTAATACACACCCTCGTACGCCCTCCGGTTAGTGTGCTCGTTCAATATCCTGCCAGGATTTTCCCACGACCCCCAGCTTGGATCCTTCTAGCCGTCCTCCGGTAGTGGCGAACCACACGGCCAAAGCGATTCGCTTCTTGTGAGTAAATGGTCGGTCGGTCATCATATAACATGAAAGCTATCGAACTAAATGAAAGCGAAGCAAAACGGAGCCAAAACAAGCAACATGACGACGACGCCGACGACGACGACACCCTCTAAGCAACCGACTAGCAAACCAACCAGGATCGAACCCTTTCCCGGGGTCCGGGAACACAGCTCAGCGAAAACCGCACGACCCAAAGCCACTTGACGACGACGACGACGACGACCTTCCAGAAGACGGAAAAGGGTGGAGTACACGGGGAACGTTGCTGGTTGGCGGAAATCGCCCCAAGCTAGGACACGTTCTCCGACTACCTAGAATGGTGTGATGGTAGTGCGGGGGAAGTAGTGTTGGGAAATGATTTGGTGAACACCTTTTTCGATTTTTTTCTTCTTCATCCTGGAGTGGTCCTGAAGAACGTGCATCGGGAGTTCGGGATTGAGTGTGTGCTGTGTTTGGTGTTTGTTGGTTAGTTCGGACGAGGGACGGCACGCGACTTGATTGGCAATGGACTTTTGAAGTGAAGGACTGCTTAGGGGTTCATTTCTACGGAGATTTTACCTATATTGGCATGATTTTTTTTTCTTTTTTTGCGGACTATTGTCGAGTTTGTTGTAAATGTTGAATTCGCTGGTGAGTGTTTGTATTTATTTCAGTAAAATATTATGTTTCCAGTTCAAAACCGAATTAGCGACATTTTTTCTTCGACTTTCGCTGCTTTTGTCTTGCGTTAAACATAATGTCGGAAGTGGGGCGCTGTATAGAGCACCAGGTGTACAATACAGCGCCCCACTTCCGACATTGTGTTTAACGCAAGGCAAAAGCAGCGGAAGTCAAAGAAAAAATGTCGCTAATTCGGTTTTGAACTGGAAACATAATATTTAAGTAGGGACATACATTGTTACCAGTTTTGTGAATCTAAACGATTATGTCAATTGATATTGAAATATATCTTGAACATTCCTGACCAGAGAGGATATGAAATCTTCAATATAATTAAAATTAAAAGACTTTGCTAAAAAATGCATAGAACATTTTCGAAAGAAAAACTCGGAGAAATGTCTAATTGAATGCTTGAATACATTGCTGCTGAAAACCTTAAAAGGAATGCTGAGAGGAGTTCCTGAAGGCATACTTGAAGGAATTACTGCAGCAGTCCCTGAAGAAATTCCTAAAAGAATCATGGAAGAGCTTCCATGTTTTTTTTTTTTTCAAAAAATCTTCTAGATTTTCCTTTATGGGACCTTCAGATATTTATAAAATAATTCTTCTATAAACACTCCCATGGATTTCCTGTTTAAATTCGTCCAAAGTCTCTTCCTGTAGTCCAAACAAGAAGCTTTTTAAGAAGTCATCCATATATTCATTCAGGAATGTTTTCAGTGATCCTTTAGAAAATCAAAAGATGAGAATGTCTCCGAAAACTTCAGTTGAGCATTCTTTAAAAAATCTTCCACAATTCTTCCAAAGTAACCTTCAGAAGTTCTTCCAGGGATTAGAAATTTCTCTGGAAATTCTCAAAAAAATTCTTGTTGGGTTTGTCCAAGGATTTCTTTGAGAAATTTTCTAGGAATTGCTTCCATTTTTTTTTACAAAATATGGAAATTCTCAAAAAAAAAATCTTGTTGGGTTTGACAAAGGATTTCTTTGAGAAATCTTCTAGGAATCGCTCCCATTTTTTTTCCAAAATACTTCCAGGGTTTTTTTTAGGAAATCAGTGCTACAGGGCTTCTCTCAGATATTCCCTCGGCAATTTCTCCAAAAAAATCAAGTATCTTTAAGGTAAATTTCCAAGGAATACTTCTAACACTTCACCTGGGATTACTTTAGAAAATCTTCTAGGGATATTTTTAGAAAATTTTCTGTGGATTCCTCAGAATTTTTCGCAGGGATTGTTTCAGAAACTCTTTCAAATATTCTCTCGTATTTTTTCCAGTAATTTCTCTAGAAAATCTTCTAGAAATTTCTACAGATATTCTTAGAGTTATTTCTTAATGAAGTCCACCAGAGACTTCTTCATGAATTGTTCTCTAAAATGCTGAAATGCATTGAAAACTTCCGCAGAAATATGTCCAGGATTTTTTCAGGGATCCATCTTGAAAGGATCCTGCCAGAATTTCTCTACAGATTCTTACAATATTACTTTTAGCGATTTAGGCAAGAATTCTCCAAAAGATTCCTGCAGGAGTTCATGCAGATATTCCTTAAAGATTTACTCCAGATATCCCTCCATGTTTTCCGGAAATTTCTCTGGCATTTCCTCTAAAGATAACTCTAAGAAATCCTCCTCAGATTCTTAACGAATTTCTTAAGGAATTAATTCAGATTTTTTTTTGCATTTCCACCAGAATTTCCTTAGAAATTTTTCAATTATTTTTTTAGGAAGCTTTCAGAACCTTATGTAGATGTGTCTCCAAAAACTCCTTCTGAAATGTTTCCACATACGGCTTTTAGGAATACTTCCAGAAAACTACTTCAACAATTTTATCAAAGGTTTTTTTCAGGAATTAAATTGTTCCTTGTGGAACTTTCCCAAATTTTGCGTCAGGGAATTAAACACGAAATTCCATCGGGGTTCCTTGAAACAAAAAACTGCCTGAGACTTCTTCAGTTATTCCTCTAGAGATTAATACAAGGATACTTCTTCAGACATTCTTTTAAGTAATCTTTCACAAATTGCTCGGATTCCAGTACTCAGCTTCCTTCTGAAATTCCTTCAACAGTATCTCCAGAGACGTTTTCAAAATTGTAGGAATTTCTTCGGGAGTTTCACTAAGGGTCCAATTCAACAGAGATTATTTTGGAAATCCTTCCAACGGTTCTTCTAATAATAACTTGAGAATTCCTTCAGGGACTCCTGCAGAAATTTATCTTGCGGTTCTTTCAAAAATATCTCCTGGCATTTCTTCGGGAATATTTTCAGCTTTTTTTTCAGATATTCTCCAGGGATTTTTTCAGACTCATCTTCATATTTTTGAAAAAAAACTAATCATGCGAAGTTTCTGGAGGAATTCAAAAGAAAAACTTGCCTGATAAAATACTGAAGGGATTCCTGGAGAAATCTCTTTAAAAAACATGTCTGTAGAAACCCCTACAGACAAAGCTACCGGTGAAATTGAGGGACTCCTGGAGGATTTTAAAGAATCCATGGAAGCAACATTCCTCCTTCGAAAATCCTAATTAATCCACCTAGCGGAGATGGTGCCTTTCTCGTGGCTACGAAAACCAATTTCAACAAAACTCAAGTGAGATGTTGATAGATATCGCACCACATAATCATATCATCTATCTTGCCTTTGATGTTTGAGCTTTGAACTCTTAAAAAAAGCCGCAACTTTGCATTATGAGCCACCATTTTGGTTTTTAGTTCGCCATCTTAAAAATTCTGGTCACCATTTATGGACACCAAACTTCTTCCCCATACCAGGTATATCCATACTGGGTTCTGTCACATTTGCCCGAAAACCATTCGCCCGAATTCCAAATGCCCGAATGACAAACGCCCGAATGTAACAAACGCCCGAAAGTCATTCGCCCGAAAAGACCATTCGCCCGAAAAGACCATTTGCCCGAAAGACCATTCGCCCGAAAGCCATACTAACCTTGAAAACACATAACTGAAATCAATTCAGGCGTCGTCCACGCATATGGCTGAACGCCATTATCAACTAAAAGTAACTGCAATCATTTTCGTCAGAGGTTTTTGCTTTCTTTGAACACAGTTTCATTGAGGACACATACTGTTACAAACATTTTCGGCAATTTAGCTGTGGAAAAAAATTATTGGAATTGTCCCTTCTTTTGTTAAGAGGCTTTTCTTTCTAGTTTCACCTTCAAGGAAATTGAATTCAATTTGATGTAATTTAATACTAGAAATTTGCCCTTCTTTCAATCATCGGCTGTTCTTTTAAGTTGACAGGGCTCCTTGACGTTTTATATTTTTACAACTTCTGGATTGCAAACAGTAGATCAGTCGTGAACACTATTAACTTAAACGTGTTGACTACTCCGTGCTGAAGTTTTGTCTTTATCCTTTCGATCAACAATGCTATAACAATAAATGACCTATAATGTGATATTTTCACAAGCAATTAGGTCTTCTTCAAAATATAGGCCATTCTTTCAAACTAAGCTAATATGATTATTATTGGCGCTAGTCCAGCTGTTCTGGCGATTAGTCGGATACTGAGTACACCATGTGTCCGTCCTAAAACTTTCATCGTGGCAAACCAGAAAAAAAACTTGTTTCAAAAAATTGCATGGAATCGGCGGATTTTTTTTTTATTCGTGAATTTTAACTTAGGCTAATTTCTTACAACTGGAAACGGCAGATGACTTGCGGGTGAATGGTCTTTCGGGCGAATGGTCTTTTCGGGCGAATGGTCTATTCGGGCGAATGGTCTATTCGGGCGATTGGAATTCGGGCGATTGTCATTCGGGCGTTTGTCATTCGGGCGAATGGTTTTCGGGCGAATGTGACAGAATCCCCATACTGATTGGTTTTAGAGTCTATAACTTCAATAAACAGCCGCCATCTTGGATATTGAACCACTATCTTCATTATTCTGGTTGCTATTTTTGGACTCCGGAAATCCGCCCTAAACAAAATATACCCATATTCGCCTAAAATACCTTTCAGAAGCCGCCATCTTGAATTTTGGGATTTTAGATTGCCATCTTTTATATTCTGACCTCCATTTTTGGAATCCGGACATATTCACAATACCCATATTTCAATGTTTTAGAACCTAAAATTTAAACATCTTAAACAACCACCATATTCAGAGCCGCCATATTAGATTTTAGACCACCATCTTGATTGATGTGGTACATAATTATTTTTAGACTCCGGACATCTTCCACATATCAAATAAATCCATATTCAATGATTTTAGAGCCTAAAACTCCATTAAAGAGCCGCCATATTGTATTTTGAGACGCCACTTTGGATATTATAGTCGCAATTTTCGAACTACGGTCATCTTTCCCATATCAAATATACCCATATTCAATGATTTCAGGGCCTAAAACTTCATTAAACAGCAGACATCTTGAATTTAAAGCCACCGTTTTGGATTTTAGACCGGTATCTTGGATATTCTGGTCACCATTTTTGGACATCTTCCCTATCATTCCCTATCCTATCATATGGTTTTATGGACTAAAACTCCTAAAGATGGAGGCTGTTCTCCATCTTGAATTTGAAGCCACCATCCTGCAGTTTAGGGCGCGATCTTGGATATTCTAGTCGCCATTTTTGAACTACGGTCATTTTTCCCATTCCAAATATGCACGGAAACAAATCCGATCCTGTTTTTATGATTCACAAATCATAAAACATAAAGATTTGTCATTTTATGGAATCATGATTACGAATCATAATTTCATAAACTGAGCACCTAATATCATGATTTGTTGCACAATTTTTCTGAGCTCGAACTCATGAAAATTATCAAGCGTTACGCGCACTCCGCACACCTGCCAAAACATGGTCATTCAGAGTGTGGCATTGCTGGTGAATGGTGAAAAAAATGTAAAAAAGCCATTATTTTAATGGGAATATAGTAATTATTGTATTGTTACTTTTTGTGTCCTTGGCGATCTAATGTGTTCCTCGTGAAAATAATCTGCCAAAGAAACTGGTATAAGTAAAGAATGTGCCGAAAATGGTTTCGTATGTTTTTCTTCACTCATTCCTAAAGTCGATTGCACGCCATCGTTGTCGTTTCAGCACCGTCCAATTCCGTTCTAGCTTCGTTTGTTCGAGTTCCGTCGCCGTCAAACGACACCAGCCCCATCCCGACTACATCTTTCCCGTTTTGTCGGCTGCATAAAACGGTGCAGGCACCGTCCTGACAGCGTCCGAATAAATTATTCTTCCGGCTCCGTTTAGCGATGCGTGAGTAAGAAAAGATGTTTTAAGAATGACTTCCAAATGAGAGTGAAAAATCATTTCTAAGTTACATCCGATTGCGCGCCATCGTTCTCATTCTAGCTCAAACGGCTGCAATCCTCACCCGGATCCGTCCAATCTGGCTTCGTTCCTGTTCCAACACCAGCACCGTCCCGACCGCATCCTTCTGTTCTTGTTTCGGCAGCATCAAACGACGCAAGCACCGTTTCGACAGTGTCTGATTGTCCGTTTAACACTTATGTGGCCGGCAGGGTACCCGGGTACCTTTTTCAATTTCAAATCTCGATATTTTAATGGTTATTGAGACTAGGATGTTGGAACTCTGTTAGATCTTAGAACTCGTGAATATACATCTATTACTGGGGTTGACCAAATTTTAAAGTGAGGAGGGGCAGGGGGAGGGGCTCCTGCATTTTTTTATTACGTGGAAGGCCGGCAGGGTACCCGGGTACCCACGAAATTGAAATGATCATATCTCCGTCAATTTTTCATCGATTTTGGAAATTTTTAGCTCATTCAATTCAGAAACTCATCATCTATCGGGAAAATATTTGGTTAGACCGATCTAATCACCGTAGTTTTCGGAAAATCCGTATTTTTGGGAGCATGTCCTTATACCATATTGAAACCCACATTGTTAAGGCTAGGATACCTTAAAGTGTTTATGGTCAACCATGGCCTCACGGGAAGCGTGTTCCGAAATCACAGTTTCAAAGTCAACACGTTTTAGGATTCTAGGCCGGTCAGATACAATATGCCAAAGCAATTTTACGATGCTTGGTACCGAAATTGCTACTAACCTACCGAAAATCCCGTATATTGTATTGTATAAAAACACGGATCCGGAAATCCGGATTTTCCGGTACCTATGGTGATCGGACCGGTCCAACCAAATACGATCTCGATAGATAATGAGTTTCTGAGTTGAATGAGGCAAAAACTTTTAAAATCGGTGGAAAAATCGCTGAGATATGATCATTTCCATTTCGTGGGTACCCGGGTACCCTGCCGGCCTTCTACGGGTGTTTTTTTTGCTGGCCACACTACGGTTAAATTAGGTAACCACTAAATCACCTCTGAAATGGCTGCAAATTTGACTGGATTCTAGTTTTGCATCATTTTTGTAATGCAAGTATGCACAGTGAAACAACTCACTCATTTTCGAACTAAAGTGGAACAACAAAAAATAATAAATTACAGTTCCAATGATTTGGCTTCATGAACGTAGAAAATTCCCAAGACTCATAGGTGATGCGCACCCGAAACCATGATTCTAAATCACAAAAACATGATTTAGCTTCATGGTCCTATAAAATCCACCAGATTTATAACCGATGCGCACCCGAAGCCATGATTTGAAATCTCGTTTTTATGATTTTTGGGAGCAGAATTTTATCCGTGTGTATACCCATATTACATAGTATTAGAGCCCAAAACTCGCCATCTTGAATTTGGAGCCGCCATCTTGGTTTTAGGCCACCATTTTGTATTTTGGGCGTCATCTTGTATGCATTCAAGATGGCGCCCAAAATACAAAATGGTGACCTAAAACCAAGATATAAACCAATTTGGCTGACGAAGCTACTTAATGGGGGACACGACCGAATACCAATGTTAAGTCCCATTGGTTCAAAAGTTCTGAATTTCTATACTTGTCCGAAGATAAATGGCCACTTTAAGGTGAAACGGGACGCCGTGTTATTTTTCCTATCTTGCCTCTCTTTCTAACAATTTGCCTCGCGATTTTGAAGATGGTAATCTCGAGTTCTATCGCACTGAAGATGCTGAAAAACAATCAGCATATGCACTGCAAGTGAGCATACACAGTGATAGGTTTTTGTTGCGAAACATGAAGTAGAATCTGAGATTACCATCTTAGTAGCAACAGAGCAATGGCGGATATTTCCCCGACCGTCCCGTCCGCCCTTAAACAGCCGAAGATCGGCGATCAAGACATCAGTTCTGAGGCAACATAATGTAAACCCCAAGAAAGCAAATGCGAACTAGGCTCAGTCTACACATTGTCTCCGTACCTTGCTGAACAGGGTATGATGTATATGGCCAGTCATATTGGGGCAGCTTCCTTCGTCAGATACGACTCCAGGTTTCCAGTTATTCTGCCTCGTAAACACCCAGCTACATTGCTCCTGATCAGCTGGTGCCTTAACTGCTATTTGCATGCCAACAACAAAATCACTCCCAACGAGATGCGTCAGCGTATTCATATTTCGAATCTACGGACAGTGCAGTGGTACAACAACTAACAAAGAACTGTATAATTTGCGCAGGATTTCCAAGGCCGCAATAGTGTCACCTAAAACCCTCTACCAGATACACGTTTGTAGAAATCTACTCTGATAACGGCACCAACTTTCAAGCAGAGAGTCGAGAGTTGCGAGCGGATATCGAAGATACCAATACAGGAGAAGGAGATGTTCACCAACACGAACTCCTAGTGGTTGTTCATTCCGCCGTTTACATCACACTTTGGGGGATCCTGGGAACGCCTCGTAAGGTGGCGCTAGGATTCTCATGTCTCGATCGGAACCCATACTACGAGACTTGAACCACCATGATCGCTGTAGCGCAGGCCGTGATTAATTCAATGAGTACGATGATGTACCTTCACATGACCTGGTGGTTTAAGTCAACGAGAACGAGCTTATTGGATGTACTCGTGGTCGGATACTGTCAGTACCTGCTGGTCGAGACGGTCGTAGGTATGCGCCTAGAAACCGCGTAGACTTCCAGCGGGCTTTTCTGACGCACGGCCTAAGTCAACGGTGTTGAAAGATCGAAGAAGGAGTAACGCGGAGTCAGCAGCGAAACAGTATTACAGTCCATAATTAGACACGATTGCAGTCACAACTCTAGGCTGCGTTGCCAGACGAGGGCGAGCTTGATGAGGCTCCTCTAGAGGACTGCTGGAGTACAGTGAAAGCAGCCATCACGGGTACGTGGAACGGAATCGACGGAACGAATGGTTCGACGAAGAGTGCAGAACGGTTTTGGATGAGAAGAACGCAGCTGGGCGGTAATGCTGCAGCAAGGGACTCGACAGAACGTGGAACGTTACAAACAGAAGCGGAAACAGCAGACCCGCCTAGAGGTGTGCGCCGAACGCTGGCGGCAGCGTTTTGCACTTTTTTGACCGGCGGTGGCGTGATCGGCGTGACGCCGACTGAATTTTCGGCGGCGGCAGCAGCGGCGTGGTCATGATTTTTAAATTTTAGTTAATTCCGTTAATCAATTTCAGTGTTTTATTTTTTAGTAAAAACTCATCATTTTGAAGATGCAATGACATGTTTATAGTTATTTTTTTTATATTTTCACATGTTTTTTTTTTAAATTTATTGAAATAATTGTTATGGTGAATCAGCTGCCCAAAAAATATTAAGAATGACCTTCTAAAAAATTCCAGGAAAAAATTCTAGAGGAATTCCTGGTGAAATTTCTAGAGGAATTTCAGAATAAACTCTTTAAGGAACTCCCGGAGGAACTTGTAGAGGCATTCCTCTAGGTACACCTAGAGGAACTCCCGGATGAACATCTAATCGAATTACCAAAAGAGCATATAATAGATGAACTCTTAGTGGAACGTTTGGGGAAACCCCTGGAAGAATTCCGTAAACAAATCTTAGAAGAATTCTTAGAGAAATTGCCGGAGGAACTCTTAGAGGAATTTATGGAGGATTTCTTAGGGCAATTATCGGTGGAACTCATAGAAGAATTCTCGGTGGAAATTCCAGGCATTCCTTGTGTCCCATAAATATTTTTAAGGCTGCTAGTAAAGTAATTGCCAGAGAAACTTTCGAAGCAACTCGTACACAAATTGCCGAAGAAATTCGAAAAGCAATTCAAGGAGGAACTCGTAGAGAAATTACCAGAGGTATTCATAAAAGAGTTCTCGGATGAACTCTTAATGGATTTCCCGGAAGAATTTCTTGAGGTATTCCCAGCCGTATTTCTAGAGCAACTCCCGATCTTGCTCCCAATGGAACTCCTAGAAGAATTCCCAAGAAATTCCTGACGAAATTCCCGGAAGAACTCGTAGAGAAATTCCCGGATGAACTCAGATACTTCTAGAGAAATTCCTAGAGGAACGTTCGGGGAAATACTTAAAAAACTTCACGAAGGAACCTCCTGGCATACCCAGTGAAAGTTCTAGAAAAAAAACGAATATAGCAACTCGTAGTGAAATTTCCTGAGGAACTTCTTCCCGGCGAAACTCGTAAAGGTGTTTCCGAAGATGTTCGAACTCCCGGAAGCAGTTCTAGACGAATTCCCGGAAGACTTCTAGAGGAATTCCCGGAAGAACTTTTAGATCAGAGATGAACCAGCCTAGGGCTGAAAATCTCTTTAATAAAGACAAATAAAAAAAAAATTCGAGAAAGTCACGCTGAAACTCTTAATGTAATTCTCGGAAAAAAGTGGTGAGAAGTCTCCGAAGGAACTCGGAAGGGAAGGAACTCCCGGAAGAATTCCTAAAGGAAACCCTAGAGAAATTCCCACACGAAGTTCTAGAGAAATGTTCGGAGAAACTTCTGGATGAATTTCCGGGCGAACTCTTAAAGAAACTCCTGGAAGAATTCCAGGAGGAACTGCCACAGAACTTGCCGGAAGAACTCCCAGAAGAATTCCCGGAAAAGCTCCTACAGGGATTACAAGAGAAATTCCTAGAGGAATTATCGGAGGAAACTTCTGGTATTTCCAGTGCAATTTCTATGAACTCTTAAAGGAATTCCCGTAGAAGTTCGTTTAGGAATTTCAAGATGAACTCGTTGAAGAACTCGTGGAGGAATTCCCGGAGGTGCTCCTAGAGGAATAGTGTATGTATTTGGTTTTGAAGAGGGACTTTAATCTAGTGGTCATTCGTCTCTCTGTCCTAGGAATTGCCGGATGATCTCCTAAAGGATTTCCCAGGAAAAACTTCTAGACTTCAAGATGAATTCCTGGAGGATATCCTAAAAGAATAACCGGAGTAACTCTTAGGGGAGTTTCTAGAGGAAGTACTATAAAAAGTCTCAGTGAAACTTCTGTAGCAATGCCCGAAGAAACTCCTAGAGGATGTCTCGGAGGAAATTCTCGGATTTCCCGAAGCACCTTCTAGAGTTCCCGGAGGAACTCTTAGCGGAATGCTTGGCGAAGCTGCTGGAAGAATCCTCAAAAGGGTTGCTGTGAGAAATTTCATCTCTTCTGGCGATGAACACGACAACAACTTTTTTTTTCAGAATTACCAGCATTTTCATCAATCTTCGGAATCCCTAGATTATTTTTTCAGCCATCAGTTATCTTCAGGAACCCCGGTATCATTATAAACTCGTTTTAATTTGAAGGACAAACTCTTTCACTTTTTTAGAACTGTTAGAAATTTAGACCAAAACAATGGACCACCGCTGAAAACGACCTTATAAATGCTATGTATGCAGATGACTCCATTGCTTGAAATATTGTAATGAAATAAATCAAGAAATAATTTAATTCATCAATGCGTTTTTGAGATCAGCGTAGAAAATTAGAGTTCGGCGGCGTAAGCGGCGGCGCGCCGAAAAGTAATCGGCGGCGGCGGCGTGAACCGAAAATCGGCGGCGGCGCCAGCGTGGCGCGGCGGCGAACACCTCCAGACCCGCCTCTTTCGGGAGGAAAAGCGCCGCCTGGAAGAAGCGGAGTGGGAAGAAATGGAACTGTTGTGCCGTTTCCAAGAAATACGGAAGTTCTATCAGAAGCTCAACGCATCCCGCATCCGTGCTGCGAGCCGAAATATGCAGGGATAAAGACGGAGGCCTCTTGATGGACGGACGAGAGGTGATCGAAAGGTGGAAGCAGCACTTCGATCAGCACCTGAATGGTGTGGAGGATGTAAGCCCGGGAGACCACGACACCGGAGGGAACGACTACGCCAATGCAGCAGAAGGCCAATACCCACGCTGAGAGAAGTTAAGGATGCCATTTACCAGCTCAAACTAACAAAACAGCTGGTAAGGATGGAATCGCAGCTGAACTCATCAAGATGGGCCTAGAAAAGTTGGCCACCTGTCTGCATCGGCTGATAGTCAGGATCTGGGAAACAGAACAGCTACCGGAGGAGTGGAAGGAAGGAATAATCTACCCCATTCACAAGAAAGGCGACCATTTGGAATGTGAGAACTTCAGAGCGATTACTATTTAGAATGCTGCCTACAAAGTGCTATCCCAAATTATTTTCCATCGTCTCTCACCTTTAACGATTGAGTCCATGGGAAATAATCAAGCCAGCTTATTAGACGGCCGGTCGACAACGAACCAGATCTTCACTATACGGCAAATCCTCCAAAACTGCCGTGAATACCAGGTCCCAACGTGTTCATCGACTTCATAGCGGCATACGACAGTATCGACAGGCATCGCACAAAGCTATGGGAAATCATGGACTAAAGGGGCTCGGTATGGTGAACAAATAATGGACCTTAAAGCGATCCGAAGAGCAGCGTCTATAAGTACTTCGCCAAAATCACTTTAAACCTCAATAAAACATCCATTACCACTTACATCTTGTATTGTTCGTACCACAAAAAAATCCAAACAACTCCCTCTCCGGCTTTCCATCGCCGAAAAAGACTCCCCACTCGACCACAATTTTGAATCTGACTCCTCCATTCCAAGCTCACCTTCTTGGAAATAAAAAGGACAGTAAAACTTATTCACACCCTGTCCCGCCGCAACAGTCGTAATGATACTCTCAAATTAGTACAAATGGTCCTCAGGACAGAACTCACCTTAAATTTAATCAGCAACCGTCGTCGTTGCCTTCGTCGGGACACCTTCCTTTCCTTCCCCGCACTTGAAACACGAAACACCAAACCAAGATGATTCGATTTCCAGCTGGCTTTTTCCCGTCACTGGTGTCGAGTGGAGAAACAAAAGCCCGCGCGCCCCTCTTGACTTCAGTGAACAGTTCGGCGGATCCGGATGGAGAGAGTGAGAGTTCACGCGGCACACCTTCGCCAGTCGAAAGCACTACTTTTTGCACCTTTTTGCACCGCAAAACTCTAGACAGCCACTTCCCCTTGAAACACTCCGACGACGACGCGCGAACTCAACTCACCCTTCCACACGCTACACTTTTCTTCCAGCATACACACACAAACAGTTTCACAACCCCATAATAGCTTCTTGACTTTGTTGAACGGATTTTTTTCCTTCTTCTGATTGATGTTTTCGTTGCTCCCCGGCACGTCTTGGCAGGCAAATTATACTGCTACGACGACGACGAGTTCAGAGGACCGCCGGCCGCTTTGCCACCGCCTAGCGTCGCTTTTGTTGGTGACACCTGTCCGGAAAGGTGATATTGTGTGTCCCCTCCTCGGAATAGCTCGGCCAACAGCGTTGTTGCTGTTGGTTCAAGTGGGATATTCAAGCCGCCCCGGTAGCTGTTGGGAAGCCTACGGGTGGAAAAGGATGGGAAAATAGAGAAAAAAGAAACTTATTATTTATGCTGTTTTCAACCGACGCGACGGATGCTGGCGTGGGATGATTGCTTTCCACAAATTGGATACGAAGCTATAAACGGAAAGTTAGTTTGGTTCTTCAGTCTATGATCTGTTTATGGTTAGATGTTCATTGGAACACTCAATTTGTGTGTATCGATTTATTCTGTTAGTTTGTCGAAAATGCTTGCGAAAGCCAACAAACAGAAAGCTTCTACAGTCAACAGTCAACGGGCCGGTGAATATCGCAATCATGCCTCACGAGACAATTACAGTAGAGCAGCAATATACAGCAAATCCAATCAACACTTCTTTTTCGTATTTCCGCTATTGTTTTAAGCGTATCTAGAGTTTTTTCAGTATCAGTCTTAGTGGTATCCAGGAAACAGTGATCCTGCCTCAATTTCTTAATAAAATAATATTAGGTAGAACAGTTCTTTCGTGATTTCCTCAAAAGCTTGTTCCAGGACTCCTCCAGGAGTCTTCTAGAGATTATTTCCTGATATGCTTAAGGTTGAAGGATTCGTCAGTGACAAAATCGTCATCATTAAAAATTCAAAAGCAGTTTTCGCGTTCAAAACTTAAATGTTTGCATTGAAATTGTATTCACTGTACTCCATTCTCAACCCTCAACACAGTGAATACATTTTCACTGCGGAAACTTCAGATTTGAACGAGAAAACTGCTTTCGAATTTTCGATGATGACGGTTATGTCAATGACGAATCCTTCAACCTTAAGGAATACTTTCTGAGATTATTGCAGTTTTGAGTGGGTTGGCTGCCAAAAGGGTTTCAGGAGTTCCTGGATTTTTTTAAAATTCCTTTCGAAATTTTTCTAGAAATTAACTCCGAGATACCTCTAGGATCCATCCAAGACTACCGAAACAATTTGAGATTCTTACAAAAATTCGTTCCGTGGTTGGTTCACATTTTTTTTTCTAGGATACTTCTAAGATTGCCTTTTGCGATTCCTCAGTCAGCTATATTTGAGATTTTTTTTTTGGGATTCTTTCTGTAGTTTCCTCTGGGGTTCTTCCAGGAGTTTTTTTTTCTTATATTCCTAACAAGTTCCATCGCTGGAACTCCTTTCAGGGTTTCTTCAGAAATTCCTTCTGACTACAAGGCTCATAGAGTCTTGGGGATCTTCCAGGAATTTCATCAGATATTCTCCTAATAGCTTCTGATGAAAACCAGAAGGAACTTTCCAGAGTATTTCCTCAAGGAACGCCTGTAGGAACTTCAAAAACTGCAGGAAAAACTTCTCAAAATACTTCCTAACAAACTTTGAAACATCTGAAAAAAAAATCCAGAAAGAACTTCCACAGGAATTCCAGAAGGCTCTGCAGGAATTCCAAACGAAGATTGAAGGAATCCAGAAAAGAGTTGCTAGATGAATCCTGCAAAGAATTCCTGAACAAATCCAAGAAGCAGTTTCTGAAAGAATTTCAGAGAAATTTCCCTGAACGAGTTCCAAAAGGGATCCTGGGATAAGTTCCTGAAGAAATCCACGAAGGATTTCCTGAAGCAATTCCTGACAAAGCCTAGAAAAAAGTCCCGGAGGAATCTCTGATGGAGCTTGCGATAGAATCCTGGGAGAGGTTCTTGGAGGAATTACGGAAGAAGTTACCGGTGGAATTGCCGTAGTAATCCTGGAAGGAGTTTGTTGCGTCCACCGCAAATTGAATTGTACTGAATTCACACAACATTGTACCACATAACACCAATTGAACCATTTTGTCTCTCTACATGATTTTTGCCCTCATTGAATTACACACTTCCCATACCAGTTATATATAGCAATAAAAGTCAGTTATTACCGTCTCTTTAACCCGTACGGTCGCAAAATATACGTTACACAAACGACGCAATGAAGTTCTCCAACTAAAGACCGAAAACCCACAGTAAAGTAACCGTACCTTCCCGCGAACCAGTGACTTATTCCGAGTTGCGTCCGTTCCGCCGTTGTAGGCATAAAAACTATCGGAGAGGAGTTCGTGCGTGGACAGAGTTCTTGGAGCAATTCTATAAGTACTTCTTAAAGCAATCCCTGTAGGAGGTCCTGGAAAAACATCCCGAAGAAGTTTTTGAAGCAATACTGAAAGAAGTTCGTGTAGGATTTCTGGAAGGATCTAAGAAAGAATTCCTGAAGAAATCCCAGAAGGAACTCCGGGAGCAACTTACATAGAGTTTCTGGAAGGAATCGCTGATGGAATTTTGAAAGATTTTTCTGAAGGAATCTCGTAGCAAATTCCTGAATCAATCTCCTAGAGAACGCCTGGAGAAATCTCGAAAGAAAACCCGGGTAAAAATGCTGGAATTCTGAGGAATACCTTCAGTAATTGAAAAAAAACTTGTGATGGCATTCCAAAAGAAACTGGAATGGACTTCCTGGAGGAGAAATTCCAGAAAAAAAAAATCTCTGAAATAATCTCGATATTACCTCCTGGCAGAATCCAAGCCAGAGCTCTTCAAGGGATTTAAGACGGAATCCAGTGGATAACTGACACTGAGGAAGATTACAAGTGGTAGTCGAAATACGCGTATCTGTCAAAGGATAAGCAACATAGGGCGGAATTAAAAGGTACGAAACTGATTACACTCATTCGAAGAGGGTATTCTGCTTAGATGGTTCGAAAAATCGGTACAAGATTTCGTTAAAAGTTAATCAATAATTAAGGGGCCCAGATGCAAAAAAGTGTAAAGGATTATTTTGTCGATTTTGAACTGAGAATATCAAAAAATTCTTCAGAATTCAAGTTTTTAGAAACTTTTTTAAGATAAGTTATACGATGATTAAAAAAATTACAATAAATCGAAGAACATTGGCTTTTGAACTTCACACGTTATCATCTCATAAACTTGATGAAATACTTTCAAAATCGTTCACTCGAAAGAGGGTTTTTGTCACACTTCCCTTTGCTGGTGGTTTCTACAGCACAATAACTTTGAGAATTTCTCTGGCATGGTCCTTGGAAAATATTTGATTTCTTTCTTGGGAACGTGTTCCGTATACCTTGGGGATATTCTTTGAGAATTGCTTCGATAATTTATTTGTGAACACTTGTGGAAATTTCCATGGAAATTTCTTCGGCAATCCCTTTTGGAAGATTATATGTATATGTACTTCATTTGTTTTTATTTTGATTTAGCGTATCCTTTGGAAACTTTTCAGAAAGTTTTTTTTCGGAAATTTCTTCGGGTTTTCCTTCGAGAAATCTTTTGAAAATCGTTTTGAAAGTTGATCCTGATATTCCGTTTTTAAGGTATCGTAATTCCTTCAGCAAATCTAAATGTGAATTTCTAAAGAAGTAGCCGAACAAATAAATAATCGAAAGAATATACCAAAAAAAATCCGAAATGAATTCCCTACCTAAATCATATTCCGAAAATTCAAATTAATGCCTTAAGGAAAAGCTTTCTAGGAAATATTGGAATCAGAAATTGCATTCCACACTGCAAATGTGCAAAGAAATTCCGAATAAAAGTTCTAAACACCGGAGAAAACATCTTAAATAATCCTCAAAGAAATTTCCGCATAAATTTCAGCAAAGTCAAAAATTCGACAAAAAATGTCTACCAAAATATCCGAAGCACTTTTCGGAGAATTGAAAACAAATACAATAAAATTTTTAGAACCTGGAGAAAGAATTTGAATAAAATTGCTGAAGAGTTTTGAAAAACGGAATTGCCAAAGAAGTTCAAAGGAATTGCCGTTGAAATCTCAAAACATTTTAAAGAAATTTCTGATCATCAAATTTCATTAGCACTCCTGAAAAAAAAAATTCAATATTTTACTAGCTATTCCTCCGAATTTTTTCGAAGATTTAAGAAAAATCTTGTATGAATTGGTTTAAAAATTGTCCGTGAATTTCTTCAGATTGTATAAGAAATTTATGGAAAGAATTTAGTTTGAAATCCATCCATCGATATCTTCAAAAAATCTTTCAGGAAATTTGAAGAAATTCTGCCCGGTGTGCTTTTGAATATTTCTCTAAAGATTACTTCACGAATTCTGCTCTGAATTTTTTTAGAAAATTCATAGCTTTCTTTAGCATTCTCTCCAAAGTTTTCTAGAGATAATTTCTCAAATTAATTTGAAAGCTCTATAACAAAACCTTTCTCAGATTCCTTCTGGAATTGCTAAATAGATTCCTTCATTTATTCTTCAAAGAATTCCTTTAAGAAAGTCTTTCGCGGATTATTTCTGAAAGTTATTTTAGAACATCTCTTTAGAATAGCACTTATCTTTAGATTTTTTTCAAAAATAACTTCTAAAATATCCTTCAGAAAATTATTTAAAAAAAAATCCTTTAGAAAAGTGTCCACGGGTTCCCTCAAAATCTCTTCCACAATTTTTTTTAAATATGCGTGGGAATTCTTTCAGGAAATCAGCTATGGACTCCTTCAAAATGCGATTTCTATCCACAGTTCAGAACATCTCCATAAATTTTTCAAGGATTCCGTTGGAAACTCTTCCAAAATGTCCTTAATAAGTTCTTTCTGAAATCCTTCCAAAGTTTCCTTCAGAAATTTTAACAGAACTTCCTTTACGAATTGCCTTGGAGGTTTTTCAGATTGATTTCGCCATAAACTGACCAAAGATTCTTTTTAGATTTCTTCAATGGGTTCCTTCCAAGTTTGCTCCATGCAAGCATTCAGAAATTATTCCCCGAATTTTATTTTAGAATCAACCAAGGTTTATTTTGGAAACTCCTTCTCCAGCGATTACTTTAGCAATTGTTCTAGGAGTCTTTAAAGAAATTTCTACAGGACTTCTTTCAGATGTTCCCTTAGGAGTTTTTTTTTCGTAAATTTCGATATGAATTCTTTTAGGTAGATTTCCAAAGATTTCTTCTGAGACTTAAGCATTCTTAAAAAAAAAACCTTCTGAAATCTCGAGTGATTCCTTCAGAAATCCTTTTAAATATTTTTTATTATATAAAAGGTGTTTTTCATAGTAGCCCACCAGAGATTTGTTTAGTAATTGACCAACGGATTACATTGAAAATGCTCAGAAATACTTGTAGAAAATCCCTTGAGAATTGTATTAAATAGCTAAATCAAATCTTCCTAAAAATTTCTCAATAAAAGTTTCTAAGAACTTCACCAATGGTTTCCCGAGATTTTTCAGGTACGTATCCATAATGGCCTTCAGAAATTCCTCTTGGGATTCCGTTAAAAATTTTCCAAGAATTTCTTTGAATATTACTTGAATATTATTGACAGATTTCTAGCGGGATAGGCTGGGTATGCTGCGCAATTCAGATCCCATACGGTACCGGCCGGAAACTATGAGCAACCTTTGGGAAGATCGGGTAACCAACCCCGGTGGGATCTTTGGTCATATGCTGACAGGGAAGGGGGGGGGGGGGGGGGTTGCTTCGGCAAATCTGAGCGTCTGTTCTCCAGGAGGAGCGGCTCACAACAGCGTCTGATCCCCATGTTAGGGGCGGCTGATCTACGTCCGAGTGCCAGGGAAGGACTCTAAGCTCAACAGTGCACTATGGTCCTCCGGAAAGTAGGGGGTTGGTGTCAGGCCCTACGAGCCAGCCGTAAAAAACATTGTAACGGAAAATCAGCAATAGAATAATACGAACCGAGACCAACGGCAACGACCCCAGCGAACAAAAAGGACTTGCGATTGGAAACTCGGTACGTAGAACTGCCGATCTCTCAACTTCATTGGGAGCACCCGCATACACGCCGATCTACTGAAGGTTCGTGTAGCGCAGAGAGCACGATGGGCGGACCAGGTGAAGCGTGACCTGGCGAGCATTGGGCGCGACCGAGAATGGAGAACGGCAGCCACAAACAGAGTATTGTGGCGTACTTTTGTTGATTAGGGTAAAAGCTCCCTTAGTGGAGGTAGTGGCAATTTAGCACTATTTCGACCAAAAAGCTTGCAAATGACATTTTAAATAGATGCATCACACCTAATTAATAACATGTATTCAGTTTTGTGTTCAAAGTTTGAAGGTAAACCTATTTTAAACAATTGTTTTCCTTATTTTTTTTGCTCCTTTGCACCTATAGTGGTGGTAGTGTTTCTATTGTGGTGGGTCCCATAAGAATTCAATGGGATGCGCCACTACAGGAACCAATGTTAAATTTTACCTCCATAATAGGAACCGTGTACCTATAGTTGGTGCAAGTGATTTATTATCAAAAACTGAAACAAACAATGGTTTTTTCCTAGCAAATTTAAGTGAAAAACTACCTATTAATGTTTTCAGGCTTTTTAATTTGTGATATTATCAATTTTATTCAATTATTTTACTACAAGGAGCTACTAATAGCACCACTATTAGTACATTTACCCTATGTCTTGTCTTAAATGTGATGTTGAACAAATAAATATATGTATATTCTAGCGGGATGCTAATGAAGATTTCTTCAAAACATCCTCCAGGGAATTTTGCAGAATTTGTTGTTAGGATTCCTTCTCTGAAATATCTCTGAAGACTTCGTAAGAATTTAAGGGATTGCTTTTGGAGCGGATTTCAATAAAAGTTCATCCACGAAGTTGGTTTTTAATGCATCAAAAAATTTCTTTAACAATCCTACAGGGATTCCTTTTTAATATATTTCCAAGGGTTCCTCCAATATTTTTCTGAGAAATTCCTTAAGGGATTCCTGCCGAAGTTCCTACAAGGTTTTTTTTAGAAACTGCTCCGGCGTTTCTCTCAAAAGTATATCCGGAATTTGCTTAGATTTCTACTATTACAAATAATTCTCCAGGGTCTCTTTTTTTTTAATTTTGCCAGAAATTGCATTTAAAAAAAAGTACAGGGAGAATTTTTGAATTAATTCCTTCAGTAGTTTTTGATGAAGTTCCTGAATGATTGGCTGGAATATTAAAAAAAATCGTTGGTGATTTCCAGAATTAATTATTGGAAAAAATCTGGGTGGATTCCTAGACAAAAATTCCTGAAGCAAATTCGGAAGTTATCGCTGGATCCAGGAGGAAATCCTGGATGTATGCTTGAGAGAAGAGCTGAAGAAACTTCTCAAGATACCTCTCTAATTTCTGGAAACTTGTTGGAAACAATAATCATCGGAGTTTGAAGATCCTTGTCGTCCATATTGAACATGGAAACTCTCTGAGCAATTTCGCAACATTTTTTTATGAAAGGATCTGTCCCTTGATTTTTTGGCGATACCCGGGCAGATATTAAGTGCTAACAATCAAAACGCATTATTGATTTGATTGAGATAAGAGGTATAAACACTGAAAATGATATCAAAAGTTTGTTCCGGGAACATCCGACCAATAGCAAAATTTGGTATTTGAAGATCAATACTTTTACCTCTTATCTCAATCAAACCAATGTCGCTTTTCGAACTCCGTATCAAAACATGTTATTATTGAGTATTTTTTCCCTTTGCTCGGGATAACTTCATAACAGCTTCTGAGAGAAAATCTTATCGAAATTCAAACATAAACCAACAATGGGATTCTATCAAAAAGTTCAATAAATGAATTGCCGGATAAATTTTGCCATGGGGCCTTTAGTTGCCTTACAACTGAACCGTGATTGCAAAGCTCCATCGTTGATGTCACCAAAAGAGTGACCGAAAGCCGGGAGCAAAAGAAATCGGCCGCTGAAAGGGCCTGGTGCCCAGTGGGACATCACATCAAAGGCAGGCTCGTGGCGCTGGAGCGTCAATAATGAAATAAATGAAGCCAATAAAAATTTGACCTGACTATCGATTAAAGAAACAGGCAATTACCAAGAATAGAGATCTTTTAAGTCTGCTTTTGTTTAATTAGTCAGTCTTCTGATTTCTGTCTCTATATCTAGGACATTGATTCGACCCCATCACAACACAGTTACACAGTCAATATGAGTTAATGTCGACCCGATTTGTACGGCAGCCAACTCCAATCTCTTTCGCTATGGTCAAATTTACCGAAAAAATCCATATTACCCATCCAAAGAATATCAAAACGCCATTTTGTTCCTGAGTCTAATACGTGCAGAATCTCGCCTTTTTCACCGATTCCAATTCCAGCCGTGCTTCTGACTGCAGTCGGAAATAAATTCCACAATGAACCGTATAATTCAATTGACATAAATTTTCCAGAATTTTCAACGTCCATTTTTCCGCCTTTCTCTGCCGCGCCGGTACGGTTCAATCGATCAGGTCCACAACTTGGGGATATACAGTCGAGTCTCTTACTAAACGAATTCCTATTAAACGGACTCCTATTAAACGAACTCCTACTAGACAGGGGTGAGCGTTATAGGAGACTAAGAGCTTATGGGATTTCGGCATTTTGGGGGTGTGGCCTATTATCTCGGGTGTGTTAAGAGTTCACGCAATACTTTCTTCGGCAAAGTTTTAGGGCTTGATAAGATCTACCATTTAGAACTTTGGTTCATATGATTAGTTGGCAATTTGGCCGCTAGAGGGACCAGCAACAATTTGATGCACTACGGGAACCATATCAGGTTGTCAAGCAAACGTTACGATATTCGACAGCTCAAGACCCTGATAATTTGGAAGGATAGTGTCTTCGGGAAAGTTGTTTGGTACGCCAATAACTCACTGACGATGAGTTGTGAAGTTTGAAATTCCTCCATTGGGCGGCGCTAGTGAGCAAGTAAAATATCAAAACCTCATATCTCATAATCCCGATAACTTAGGAAGATGGTGTCTTCGGCAAAGTTGATCAGTGTGACATGAACTTACATAAAAATAAACACTTGTTTCGCAATTCTGCCACTAGGCGGCGCTAGTGAACATGCAAATTTTAGAAATCTCATAGCTCAGAATCCTGATAACTTAGAAAGTTGGTGTCTTCGGCAAAGTTGATCAGTATAACATAAACTTACATAAAAATAAACACTTGTTTCGCAATTCTGCCACTAGGCGGCGTTTACCGGGGTTTTTCGTCTTTTTTCGATATTTTTGGCTGTTTTTCGGCTTGGCAAAACTAGTGTCGCTCCCCCCGATAACTTAGAAAGTTGATGTCTTCGGAAAAGTTGATCAGAATGACAAGAACTTACATAAAAATAAACACTTGGTTCAAAATTCTGCCACTAGAAGGCGCTAGTGAACTTTCAAATTTTAGAAATCTCATAGCTCAGAATCCTGATAATTTAGGAAGTTGGTGTTTTCGGCAAAGTTGGTCAGTATGACATAAACTTACATAAAAATAAACATTTGTTTCGCAATTCTGCCACTAGGCGGAGTTTACCGGGTTTTTTCGTCTTTTTTCGATATTTTTGGCGGTTTTTCGGCTCAGCAAAACAAGTGTCGCTCCCCCCGATAACTTAGAAAGATGGTGTCTTTGGCAAAGTTCATCAGAATGACATAAACTTACATAAAAATAAACAATTGTTTCGCAATTCTGCCACTAGGCGGCGCTAGTGAACATACAAATTTTAGAAATCTCATAGCTCAGAATCCTGATAACTTAGAAAGTTGGTGTCTTCGGCAAAGTTGATTAGAATGACATAAACTTACATAAAAATAAACATTTGTTTCGCAATTCTGCCACTAGGCGGCGTTAGTGAACATGCAAAGCCGAAAAACCGAAAAAGTCGAAAAAAGACGAAAAAACCCGGTAAACGCCACCTAGTGGCAGAATTGCGAAACAAATGTTTATTTTTATGTAAGTTTATGTCATACTGATCAACTTTGCCGAAAACACCAACTTCCTAAGTTATCAGAATTCTGAGCTATGAGATTTCTAAAATTTGCAAGTTCACTAGCGCCTCCTAGTGGCAGAATTTTGAAACAAGTGTTTATTTTTATGTAAGTTCATGTCATTCTGATCAACTTTGCCGAAGACACCAACTTTCTAAGTTATCAGGATTCTGAGCTATGAGATTTCTAAAATTTGCATGTTCATTAGCGCCGCCTAGTGGCAGAATTGCGAAACAAGTGTTTATTTTTATGTAAGTTCATGTCATACGGATCAACTTTGCCGAAGACACCATCTTCCTAAGTTATCGGGATTCTGAGATATGAGGTTTTGAAATTTTACTTGCTCACTAGCGCCGCCCAGTGGAGGAATTTCGAACTTCGCAACTCATCGTCAGTAAGTTATTGGCGTACCCAACAACTTTCCCGAAGACACTATCCTTCCAAATTATCAGGGTCTTGAGCTGTCGCATATCGTAACGTTTGCTTGACAACCTGATATGGTTCCTGTAGTGCAATTTAGCATCAAATTGTTGATGGTCCCTCTAGCGGCCAAATTGCCAACTAATCATATGAACCAAAGTTCTCAATGGTAGATCTTATCAAGCCCTAAAATTTTGCCGATGAAAGTATTGCGTGAACTCTTAACACACCCGAGATAATAGGCCACACCCCCAAAATGCCGAAATCCCATAAGCTCTTAGTCTCCTATTAAGCGGATTCCTATTGCGCCCCCCGACCAGTGATCTTATAAGAGTCTCGACTGTACATTGCTGCTGCGCCGAGGGAACATAGTCCATACCACTCCATCCAATACAGTTTCGTCGAACTGCTGGTGGCACCCCCACAACCACCACCCAGCAACCAGAAGCAGCAGGAAAGGTGATGAAAAGTGCATTCCCAAATGGGCTCCGACTGCTGCTGCTGAGCTGGGGTTTCCACTTCTCAGTCAGGTCACCGCAAGATGTAAGAATGGCTTGAAAGCACCAGCTGGAGCTGGAGTCGTCAGGCAAGAAAATAGGAAGGAGTCGATGCACCGGCGAGACCGAGAATCAAATTCCAATCGAATTCTATTAGGATTTCTTCTGCTTCATCTCTCCTTGGCTCAGCTCGGCTTGGCTTGGCCAGACTTCCGTGGAACCGGGTGAGGAACCTTCCAAGATGTGCCACTTTGGTGGAGGTGGAGGAAATGGCCTCAGGCAGTAGTGTTCTGCTTTGGATGGGAAATAAATAAATCCAACAACGAACGGCGCTGCTGTAAGGAGGATTTATTCGATCGACTCCGATGGCAAAGACAGAGGAGTTGGCCTCGTAGGGATTAATCGAGGTGAATAAGGTGAGAGTGGGGGGACGGAGTTCGTTTGCAAGACAAATTTACGCTAAATTGAAGTGCCTTCCGGGAGATTCAGTAGGAAAGAAATGGCTTTTGGCATGCATTTGTGCCAGAATGAGAGACAATTTGAATTTGCTCAAAACAGTTTCGGAGAACATTGCCAATGGCGTAGTTGATGTTCAAGTTCTGCGAGGATCTGGTCCGTTGTCAAGAGGCCGTCAACGATGCTGGCTCGATAGCTTTCCACAAACTCATTTACTTTGGATGAAAGACGACGGAAGATGATCGGGGAAAGCACTTTGTAGGCGGCATTCAGAATTGTGAACGCTCCGAAGTTGTCAAACTCCAACATGTCACCTTTCTTGTTGATAGGGCCTATGACCCCTTCCTTCCATTCCTCCGGTAGCTGTTCGGTCTCTTTGATCCGGACTATTAGCCGGTGCAGGCAGGTGGCCAACTTTTC
>NW_026917037.1:0-32579 GCF_035046485.1 Aedes albopictus
GCACAAAGTAACATGAGTTTCCCGTGATGGCGTCACGGGAAATCAAATCGACAACATCTGCATCAGCCGAAAATGCGTCCGACCATCATCTCTTAATCGGCGAGATCCGGCTAAGTAAGGAGGAGAAAATCAGGCGCCGGTTCAACACACGCCGACTGGAAGACGCTGCGGTGAAAAGGTCCTTCGCTGAGGAACTGGAGAACCGTGCTGCGGATATTCTGGAAGGTGGAAACGTAGAAGATCAATGGAGCGCCATCAGGAACGCCTTCATCGCCACCGGCGAGAATAATTTGTGTGGGCTACGCACCCGGAGGAAGTAGGGTTAACAGATGACACTTGGAGGAGGATTGCGGAGCGAAGGAACACCAAGGCCGCGATAGAGCGAGCGAAAACACGAGGAGCCAAAGCCGTAGCACGTCAGCGCTATTCGGCTCTCGTGAAGGAAGTGAAGCGCTCATGGCGGGATAAATGAGCGTGGGAGGCGAAGGCGAGAATGCCACAAATACCGGATAGAGTGACTGGAAGGGAGAGTGGCGTCAATGTCAAAATTGGAACAGCGATCATCTGTCAAATCCATACAAATTCCCGTTCCAAACGAGCAGGAGACCTGTCAAAATTGGAACATGACGCCACTCTCCCTTCCAGTCACTCTAATACCGGCTACATTCGTTTCCCCTACAATGGCCCGTATGAATAAAAAGTAGTAACTACTCGTGCTTTGTAGTTACTACTTTGAAATATAATCCACACCAAAGTAGTAGCACAGACAAACAGACATACCACTCAAATCGCAATCGTCGCACGATTTAACGGTCATTTTGAAAATGCAGTGTGGTTCGGACTGTGCTCGCATGTGTCATGGTGGCGCTGCTATGCCTACACCACCTCTCAATTTTCGAGAGAAATGAACGCGACGCCGATCAATGTTTACATAAAATGACTCAATCATGAACCTTCATTCATGTTTTATGAATGGGTAACGCCACGAGGGAGTCGTCACCTGCTAAATTGTTACATCGAACCGAGGGAAACAACACCTGCAAATGAATGCTTCGGATTGAGCATTATAGAGGGTGCTAGTGAGATGCCAAACGATGATTTTGAAACAAATTTCTCCTAAGTAGTATGTCTGTTTGTCTGTGGTAGTAGCTTTGGTATGAATAAAACCATTTTTCGAACATTGTAGTAGATACTACTTTCGAAAGTTTCAATGTAGTATTTACTACATTAAACATTTGTCAAAATGTACTTTGTTTTTGTTTTGATTGCTAATTTTATGATTGCTCTTGGACCACTAAGCAATTCAAAACAAATAAAATATTATCGGAAAATAGTGTTTTTGTCACGCTAGTACGGTACATTTGTATTTGTCTTAAACGAGTCATATGCATCTGCATTCCACTGTGCTGGCGAACCCACGGCCGCCGCGCCGCCACAGGCATAAGTTCCAGAACACTTCCCCAGTATCCTCAACTCATCAAAGCCACTATTTTCCGGCAAAATGGAAGACAAACGCAACACTCTTACGCAGCGCTTGAAAATTGAAGCGTTTTACCTCAGACGAATCAAAATTTGCTCTTCTTCGACCTGCGCTTTTCAACCCCAAGCGGTAGCAATATGCCTTCATTGGCTAACATGCTTCTGAAGCAAGTGGGAGAGGGAGCAATAAAAAATATGAGTGAGAGTGAGGAACGACGATTCAGCGCCGTACGGCTCTCTGAATCTCTGTCTTCGCCGGTGTATACGGCAATGAATATACTTGATTTTTATCTCGTTATTACAGTGCAAATGACATAAACTCGAATTAAATCGATTGTAATAGTCACGTCCATCATTCTCTTATGGACAAATTGATTGTTTTTACAAGTTTTGAGCAAAAAATAAATCCACTGAATCATTTACGCATCTTCAGCCTCACCGCAGCAATTGAGAAATAATCGTTACCAGTCAATATGCTTCACCAGCCAACCGACCGATGAGGAATAGTGGTCGCCGTTGGTTCGGTTTCGTTTTGCTCCCTGTGCGTGTTCGTTCGTAGTGATGGTTGGCGCTGATGACTGATCGTACCATTCATATTCACTCGATTTCAAGCGCTGCTCTTACGTTGAGCACATAGTGGCTGAGGTGCGATGCAAAGAGATAAGAGATCGGATAAGCGTCGAAGCACACTCTGTGGAAACTATATGCAGAACGCATGAACCGCACATAGTAGATGAGTTGCGATGAGTGCGGAGATGCGATGGAGCTGCTTCGACGCATGTGATCGCAAGAGAACGCAAGAGAATGCTTGTCGGGTATGGATTTTATGATTGCGCTCGTTGTGTATGTAAAGCAATGCGGATTTAATGTGTTGGGAATGCTAGTAGGTAATATAAAATGCGTTAATATGTTGTTGTTTTTAAACATAACTCAATGCTTTTTCACATGACATGCATTTTGATGGACCGGACGTATAATAAAAATTTATCATATTGTCTATCGATCACTATGTAAAATAACATATTTCATTGCATATAAAATAGTATCACAGACAAACAGACATACCACTCAAATCGCAATCGTCGCACGATTTAACGGTCATTTTGAAAATGCAGTGTGGTTCGGACTGTGCTCGCATGTGTCATGGTGGCGCTGCTATGCCTACACCACCTCTCAATTTTCGAGAGAAATGAACGCGACGCCGATCAATGTTTACATAAAATGACTCAATCATGAACCTTCATTCATGTTTTATGAATGGGTAACGCCACGAGGGAGTCGTCACCTGCTAAATTGTTACATCGAACCGAGGGAAACAACACCTGCAAATGAATGCTTCGGATTGAGCATTATAGAGGGTGCTAGTGAGATGCCAAACGATGATTTTGAAACAAATTTCTCCTAAGTAGTATGTCTGTTTGTCTGTGATAGTATTCCATCAAATCGTTTAAGTTTTTTACAGCATAATTTTGTTATTATAATGTGTATAAGAAACATTTTATTTTCTCTGTTCGGGATTTGAATCAAGTGATCAATGTTTGATATGGTCGTTTGTCCAATGCATGTTATTCATGTGCAAGTTAGAAAGTTTAAGGTTTTATGGTATTCAACTTAATTGCTAAAAGCATGCTGATTGAAAAGTTCTGCTTTTTTCTTTGTCTGGCAAAACTAGATCTCTTATCGAAAATAGTGTGACATCAATTTCGATTGATACTCTTTTACCTAATATAAGGACTGTATCGTTGATTATGAGTACGCCTGAAAACTGCTGTATCTGAAAATGTTTAATTTGTTTTGTAAATTAAATTCAATTGCATTGTTTATTGACCATCAGAAAAGCCCATGGTATCATTTTATATTTGAATTTTCGTGGATCCTGCCAGCTCTTTGCACCTTCTTGTTGGTGTTCTTCATAAGGTTTTGGACAACCATTCCGTCGATGGTTTTGCTTGGGTTGGCCCAGTTTTTCTTAAATTTGATGACGTCCTCTGCTCCTCTATCCTTCTGCCGTAGTTTCCTTTTCATCAAAGCCAAATACTTCTTAATGTGCCTAATTTGCGGGCAATTTGAAGGGTTTATTGCCTTTTCCACAAATTGGACATTCAGAGGCGTCTCGTGATCAGCAGACTGACCTGTTCTACAGATTACAATTGTACTATAGAAAACACGTTTAGAGTTATTTGATACTACACTGCTAGTTTTTTTTTTTTGTTTCAGTAATGTGATTTTTAACATAAGCTTATTTTTACCTTCTTGTTTGTTTACCATCGTCTGAAAAATATCTTCCACATTTTCAACTTAAATAATTATGTAGAGAGCGTCGTTTACCTTTGCTTCATGTATATACATATATACAAAGTTCTCAATTTATTCATTAACTTAGATATAATGATTACATCTTCGAAATAATCTTTTGAAGATTATGCCTAATCTAATGTTTTTTTTCTTGACGTAAATCGAATTTAAGCATTCTGTGTATTTCAACAGATATTTGGGCGCTCTAATGCACATCTGAATGCGAATCAGATGCACCACTTCCGAAGTTAGGTATCTCGGACTTTAAGAAAAATACATTTTCGGTGAAAGCCGTTTTCCAAAGTTCTTCACACACCGACCATCATGTCCAATATTTTTTTTTTGTTCGGCAAATGTTTGGAATTTCCACCACAGACAAACAGACATACTACTTAGGAGAAATTTGTTTCAAAATCATCGTTTGGCATCTCACTAGCACCCTCTATAATGCTCAATCCGAAGCATTCATTTGCAGGTGTTGTTTCCCTCGGTTCGATGTAACAATTTAGCAGGTGACGACTCCCTCGTGGCGTTACCCATTCATAAAACATGAATGAAGGTTCATGATTGAGTCATTTTATGTAAACATTGATCGGCGTCGCGTTCATTTCTCTCGAAAATTGAGAGGTGGTGTAGGCATAGCAGCGCCACCATGACACATGCGAGCACAGTCCGAACCACACTGCATTTTCAAAATGACCGTTAAATCGTGCGACGATTGCGATTTGAGTGGTATGTCTGTTTGTCTGTGTTTCCACCTCCATAAACTGTTTAAGCCCGTATCATGGCCTCGAAGTTAAAGTTGGGAAACCGTTGCCAACGAACTATAGAGCACATTTGGCACCCCGTATTCCAAACTCGCGCGCGCTGGATGTAATGCATCACAAGTGCGCACTGCATTGCCTGAATGTCTCTGGCTGCGCAAGTTGTTCTCAGCCTACGTAGAACGAAAAACCGAGACGCCCCAGATCAAGCTTTGCTACACACATGTAAACTTTTCATTGAAGAAGCTCTTCGCGTTTAGATGTGTGACTTTGGTATTCATCGCTTGTGGCTCTAAAGAGCATGCTAACAATCATTTACACACATTTGAGAACCTGATCGGCAAGTATAGCAAACACATTGTTTAAATACTATGAAATCAATGTTCGGTATTCCATATTTTTGTTGTAGCTATTGTTAAATAATCATTTATTTCCCAACAACGATACAGCATACAATTTTTAGCACTCTAAAACTGTAAATTTTCAACATGATTTTTAAGACTTTAGTCGATTGCGCTTAGCGTGCGTGTACGCGTGAGAAGTAGGCGGGAAGTGAAAAATGGAAAGAAACGTTGACAACGCTGCTGCTGGTTCTACACGAGTAGGGAACGTATGAGCGACAGAGTAGAGTGAAATGAATTCGCATGAACACTGCCATTCGGAGGCAAAAAAAGTGAGGAAACTGTTGGTTTGGCAACAACATACTACGTTCGCATGAATCGGGGAACTGGTGGCCCAAAGTATCTAAATACCAAGGTAAGAGATTCCCGCTAATATTCACGGATTAGTGAGAAAAGGAAAAAAGCAAAAAATAGTTATGAAATTTGCGCTGATTTGTATGGGCGCATCACTATTTAGTAAACTTTCTTAAGAAATTAAGCACTCTCATCATAGAAGCAATTATTTAATTGCATCTTACTGGATTAAAAGTGACTTCCATGCAATAAAACAGGAAATATCGCCATTTGAAAATCGGTAACAATTGTTTTTTAATTGGTTCTAAACATATTTTTTCAGCATTTAGAAACATCCAAACTACTAAAACTTTACAAACTTTGCTAAAATAATGACATTTTAGTGTAAAAACACCAACTTTTCATAACTAACGCAGATGTGTTGGTGAGTCTCATTTTTGACATTTGCGGGAATCTCTTACCTTGGGTATTTAGATACGTTGCTGGTGGCCTGTGGTTTCGAAGAGTCAAGCAAGAGAGAGCTGCGCAAGGTTGGCTCTCGCATGCTCTTGCTGTATGGTTTTTGCCGGTGGATGGCTAGGAGTCGTCTTTCGTTCTCCAAAAGCCGGGAACGATGTTTGCGCCTTGTGTGCAAGTTGTTTTGGGGTTTGTGCGGTGAGGGTTTTAAATTTAGTTTATTCTTTTAGTATAGGTATCTACTTGAAGATTATTTTACAAGTTTTATTCTCAGCCTATACCCGTTCCAAGAACAGGTCGAACATGTGGACGAGGCGCCTCTGTGGACATTGTTTTCTTCATACTAGTCAAAGGTGTCACGCGCATAGTGGCAGGATGCGATATCCGATCAAAATAATGTAGGACCTTTGTGCTTTCAGATAAGTAGCAGAATTGGTTTCTGGAGGCATTCCTTCCGGTATATTTCGACGTTCATACTTGGGACGGTGAAGAAAGGTGACGATTTCATACCACTTTGACAAATTGCTTGCCAAACTAATACATTTTCCCAACTTTTTTTTTTACAAAAAATCGATTTCTCCGAATTCGGAACATCAGTGCCACGCTTCACAGTGAAAAACTGTGCCCCTGAAAGTGCCTTGTTGTCCAATATGACATACGCAGTCTTGCGAATAATCGCGACCATCACGAGACAATCACTTGAACCGCTTTCTGGAGTCACCCTTCCCAAGGTGATACGAACCAGATAGCATGTCATGGCTGGAATGACAAACATGTTGTGGGTTCCACTCTTCGCAGCTTTACAGCGATAGCAGTTGCTGAGTATGCTTGAGGCGGGTTGCTAGAGAATCAATCTCTCTGAGCAACGATGCATAACGGGCGAAGTGAGAGCGTTTGCCGTAGCCAGGGCGAACTGCGTGGTGCGCTCAATGTGTGTGTTTAAACTGAGCTATGCAAAACGAATAGGATTTATGACGTAGTACCGTGCTTGTTATAAACACATGCATAGTTTTACATGCTGTTGCGCGTGCATCTGCTTGAGGCGACGGAGAGAGTCATGACACTCACATGAGCCGTATCCAAGTCAGGATGATTGTAGCAAAACAAGGGTGACCGGGTGACTATGATGGGATTCTGTCTTTTCTGGTGTTAGCGACTGTAGAGAGAGCGAATCAGAAACCGCAGAGACAGGGTGATACAAGTTTGGTGTTTATCAGCTTTTTTGTGACTTGTACGCTGATGCTTCGCGACACTGGACATACGTTTCATCATCCATGATTATGCACATGTAATTTTTGCTCAAAACATCGTCGTACAGTTTCCGAGCCCGAGTTTTCACATAATCCGCCAGAATTTGACTGTTTTTTGGACATTTCTGTTTTGGGTAAGTCTTCAGGGAATTACGCTCTTTGGCGCGCTGAACCATACCAATAGTCGTTCCACACTTTTTTGCGCAATCTATGATGAATACCTCCTTTTTTCTTTTGAAGATTTTGCAAATTTTGCTGTCCAAATTTGACTTGGACGCACCTGGTTTTCTGTCGCGTCCGGGTGATTTTATCAGTGTGTTATGCATGCCGAATCGTTTGACAGCATTTTGGACAGAAAAAACGCTAACACCTTTTGCTAATTTTCTTAGCGATAATCATTTTTCATAGCAGTACCTGCACAGACAAACAGACATACTACTTAGGAGAAATTTGTTTCAAAATCATCGTTTGGCATCTCACTAGCACCCTCTATAATGCTCAATCCGAAGCATTCATTTGCAGGTGTTGTTTCCCTCGGTTCGATGTAACAATTTAGCAGGTGACGACTCCCTCGTGGCGTTACCCATTCATAAAACATGAATGAAGGTTCATGATTGAGTCATTTTATGTAAACATTGATCGGCGTCGCGTTCATTTCTCTCGAAAATTGAGAGGTGGTGTAGGCATAGCAGCGCCACCATGACACATGCGAGCACAGTCCGAACCACACTGCATTTTCAAAATGACCGTTAAATCGTGCGACGATTGCGATTTGAGTGGTATGTCTGTTTGTCTGTGGTACCTGGTCACAATCGATTTTCGCTTCTCATCCGTAAACACTCGTGTTGCTCCACTTGAGGAAAAACTTTAACTTTTAATGAAGGTTATCTTTTGTTTACCGTCAAACGGGGTGACTTGCAACACTTTTCAGCTTCAATTAACAAAAAATGTTGATTAAACTCAATTTTAAAATTCAATGTATTTGCAATAGTTTTAATAGCCGGCCCCTCTATAAAATAGAGTGAACAAGTTATAGATTGATTTATTTTTTCATGTTGAAAAAGCCAAATAAGGTCGTTTTTGATACAAGACGTCGTGCGGGGTGACTTGCAACACCTAATGTAAATCCCTTTTCAACCAAGCAGATATAAATTTTTAGTTTCAAGCATATTTGATAAGTATTCTTGCTACTATTGTGATATCGTTTGGGCTGACATTCATATTTTTGCATTTGTTTTTACATGGGAAACTGAATTGTAAATTTTTATATGGAAATATTGGGCTCAAAAGCACCAAGTTACTAAATATTAATTTAACATAAGTTTTAATGTATTTTTCAGTTCATATGATGATCCTCCAGACTTTTGCTGGTGAATTATTAGTTTAACAACAATATTTTGTTTTTCTGGACTTTGAATTGTTAAGAAAATGAGTGTTGCAAGTCACCCCGTCTAGGTACAATATTTCAAAACATATGAATATAACAAAGATATTGTAATATTTTTATAAAGTAAAATGAAAATTCATATAGCTCATTATGTATAGAATCCGCATACAGAATATTGTTTTTGTGAAATTTTGTTTTCATTCTTTTGCAGGCAACGATTCGAGGGTCACATTTTTGTTACTTTTTCAGACTAATGTTAAATTTATGAATACTTTGTTGGAACTATTTTATTAAAAGTAAAAATCGTGGCTACTACTCAGATAATATGTGCACTTTATAGTTCAACTGAGTTTTAGAATGTAAACGTCCTATTTTTATGTTTTGTTGATAAACATATACACAAGTCATCAAGTGTTGCAAGTCACCCCGCCGTTGCAAGTCATCCCGTTTGACGGTACAACGCTAGCAACACATAAACAAACAGCAGTTGTCAAAATAAGACTTAGTCTTTTTAATATTGTGTACTTATTAGAGACATCTTTTCCCGTAGATATCGCCGAAAATTTTGTATTAAAAAAACCTATACCCTTAAATAATACATACTTGCCGAATTTTTGTTTCTTTTTGCCGAGGTCAGCACAATCAAGTAATGTTTCAATACCGAAACCGTCTCATATTGATTTAAATTGAAATCAACACTCAGATAGCCCAGTTCGGAAAGTAAAAATATGTGTATATATAAAGACATCGCTCACGCGGATATGATTACATTATACATTCTTTTCTCAAATAATGAATTCAATAATCTCAATCTTGTACAGTTACACCAGATTTTTTTTGAACTGGTCGGTTTTTGCTATTGCAACAGGATCAAAACTGACTAAGTTATAGCAAAAAAAAACGACCCGCGCAAAACAAAAAGCGGGTGCATTTTATCTTTCTCCTCTTATAGATGAAACGATCATTTCACTACCCACATCCAAAGAAGCGCTTCAACATACAAGCGACTTCATCGATCAAATCACGCGAGTCGTTGATGCGCACGAAATAGGCGAAAAAGAATGGGAAAACAACATGCGCACCCTCATTGAAAACCTCATGCACTATGGCCTATCAAACATCCCTCTTCTCATCTCATAACTTATCGCATCCGATCGCATCTCACCTTACCCACTATGGTCACAGCCTTACGCCACATCATCTGTGGCAGGTTATGTCAAAGCCGTCTACAGGACCGGCAGCAATGGAACATAGTGCTTGTACCTCGAAAGGTTATGTCCATCGGAACTTGCATTTCAATGTTGCCTTAATTTGATGTAAATCATATGTGGAGGGTTTCCCGGTTTGATGAAAACAAAAAACAATCGAAATACCAGAAGTGAAATGCAAGAATAGAGTAACTACTCATGTTCTGATGTTTAAAATAGTTTAAAATATAGGTTGTGATTTCAGACATACGCATCACAGACTTTGTAGCAACCTCTTGAGCAGACTACAAATTTCTTGTAGTAAATACTACTTTTATTCATATACCAATTGTGGAACATGTTCCACAAAAGTAGTAAGTTCGAAACTTGTAGTGTAGTAAATGCTTTATTTACTTTTATTCATACCAAAAAAGTAGTATTTACTACAAATTTGTAGTAAACTGTGGATTACTACTTTTTATTCATACGGGCCAATGTCTCACGCCGCCTTAGTGGGACTACGATTAGACTTGTGCGCCGCCGCGCCACGCCGACCAAGTTGAGATAAACAATTCTCATGAGCGCTATCATAAGAGTTTGACTGCAAAAGTGGATTTCTCATCATCGATTTTCTCATCTGTAAATACCTATAATACGATCATTAACGAAAGAGTATGTAAATCAATGATTCAAATTTTGTTATCGTGAATTTACTTCGAAGATGAATTCCAAGGGAATTTTCTTGAGCTGTTTGGGAATCGCCGTTTAATTCAAGGGGTGTTTCTATGCGGTTTTGTAAAATTATAGACTTCTAGCAAATCAATGTACAATACTTTCGCAGTTATAGCACAGACAAACAGACATACCACTCAAATCGCAATCGTCGCACGATTTAACGGTCATTTTGAAAATGCAGTGTGGTTCGGACTGTGCTCGCATGTGTCATGGTGGCGCTGCTATGCCTACACCACCTCTCAATTTTCGAGAGAAATGAACGCGACGCCGATCAATGTTTACATAAAATGACTCAATCATGAACCTTCATTCATGTTTTATGAATGGGTAACGCCACGAGGGAGTCGTCACCTGCTAAATTGTTACATCGAACCGAGGGAAACAACACCTGCAAATGAATGCTTCGGATTGAGCATTATAGAGGGTGCTAGTGAGATGCCAAACGATGATTTTGAAACAAATTTCTCCTAAGTAGTATGTCTGTTTGTCTGTGGTTATAGATGCTAGTCAAAACCATTCTCTAGCAGATTATCATGAGCTTATTCAAAAACGGATCGTATTTTGGAAATAATACTAGGGTATGTGTGCCATCAGTAAAAACGATTACATTGCAGCACTGATTGATTCCATTCTTTTGGTTTTTGTTTATGGGTGCTCACTTCTAACAAAAAAATACAAAAATAAGAAACAAAACAAACAGCGCCTCAATCCTTTGTTTTTCGTAGGATGAAAATGGGAGCCACATGCCAATATCCCATTAAGAGAATATCAATGAAAAAAATAATCACTAAAGTTATGTCCTTATGATATTAAAATTGAAAACAGTAAGTTCTAACAATTTTAAGTCTGGTCATTGAAACTTTGGTCAGTCTATTTTTTTTCTTCCTATTGTTTGGTTGGTCACCAAAGTGCGGCCCGCGGGTCGCACGTGATGTCGAGTTCTCTATGTTGCCGTAGAGTTTCTTTCAATGTTTCTTAAGGAAGTTGTTGAATGTTTCACAAAATGATCAACGAGGTGCAATGCAAACAATTGAAAAATAGGCCTGAGGATCACTGTTTTAGACAAACTTTGCAGAAGTTTTTTATTGCTTAAGAACTTCTGAAGAAATTCAAATGAAATTTCAGAGTGTCCATTCAAATATAAAACTCTTAGAACTTTTTTTATATTCTTCATTAGGATTCATTCATTATTCATCATTTACAGCTCTCCAGATGCTTCTTTATACTCTTCCAGAACAATTCAGTGATGTCTACAGGAGATCCACCAGGGATTCTTAGAGAAATTTCTTTAGTGGTACCTCTAGGAGTATCATCATGCCTCATTCACATTTTTCAGAGATTCAGGAGGTTCCTCAAGGATTGCTCAATAAGCTCCTTCGGTGATCTATCCAGGAGTTCCTTCAGGGATCTCCTTAATACCTACAGGGGGATTCCGAGATGCCTCCATGTGTTCATTAGGAATTACTTCAGAAGATCCCTAAGATATTTCAACAGGAGTCCCTTCAGAGATTCTTTCAGTAGGATTCATAAATGTCTCCTGGAGATTCTTCAATAATTCCGTAAGATGTTACGTTAGGAATTCTGCTGGAGGTCTTGAGAAATTAGTCTAGGAGTCTCAGCAGGGATTCCTTCTGAAGTTCCTTCAGAAATTTCCACAGTAGTTTTAACAGAAATTAGACCAGGAGTTCTTCAGAGAATCTTATAGGAAGATTCCAGCACCTCCAGGAGAATTCAGGGATTCCGCCAGATGTTTATTCAGGAATTTCTATGTAAGAGTTCCTTCTAAGATTGAGATTTTTCCAGGACTCACGGATGCTTCCAGGAGTTGGATCAGAGATTCCTTCAGAAGCTCATTTAGGAATCCCTTTTATAATAAATTTCAAAGCCTAATGTAATTGAAGCATTTACATTTGCTGCACTTTTGCTGTACGCTCGACTAGCTAACTCGCAATCTTCTGATTCTCCTTTCATCTCAATACCTTTCTTATCAATAAATATGTATAGGGTAGCCAGCTGCATTCGCCGCGCTAACACATTCTGGAATTTTCGGCTTTTCGGGCCCGTATGAAGTTGATCACCAATATCAACTTCTTTTCCCGATCAGCCTAGATAGCTGTGTAGTGTCGGTAGCGGTTAGTTCAACTGGCTAAGAATAGCACTACGGACCGCCTGTTCCAGTGGTAGGAATCCACTAATCAGGTGACCCCTAATTCATGGTGTTATGCGGCTTTATGCTTACCGTGCCTAGGAATGAATGGCTAGGGGGGTCTAATAAAAACCTAACCGCAAACGGAGCCTGTGGAGTACCAGGGCACCCTCCACAGTATTTGCCCTTACTGTGCTAACCGGAGCAATAGCGCGGTGGACCTTGTGTTTCTCCGAGACAATCAGCTGCCCTTCTTCAATCTCATACTTGAGGCTGAATAAGGGCGGGATTATGAAGATGTTATTAATTAGTTTAGATTTTCACCTATATGGTTTCGCATTATGCGTTTTACACAGTGTATTCTGTGCATCCTCGCCTTTGGCGCACTCAATTCGATACCGATCTGGCTTTATTGTTGCTGTTCTTTTTTGTGCTGTGATTGTTAAGAGTTTAATCTTGCCTAGTTTGGGTAGTGGCTACGGTTAGGATAGCTCAGATCAATCTTCAGCACAAAAGAACAGCAACGATCAATCTTTGTAGACTTATGCAAAATGGTACAGCCCAAGTGGCGTTAGTCCAAGAACCTTACTTTCGTAAGGGGAATTTCTATTTAGGAAACCTTGTCAATCCGGTGTTTGCTACTTTCAGTAAAAATGAAATGGCAAACTCACGTGTCATGCCTCGAGCATGTGTGCTTGTCAACAACGCAATCGTTGCTACACTCATCTCTGAACTAACTACCAGAGATGTATGTGCTATCATAATAGATGTATCTATTGGAAACCTCAACAGGAAATACGTTTATTGTTCGGTTTATTTACCGCATGATGAACCATCCCCTACGGATGCTTTCAAGCAAGTCATTGCATACTGCACTTCAAAAGGCCTTCCGCTAATTGTTGGTAGTGATGCTAATGCTCACCATATAATCTGGGGCAGCTCAGACATCAATTTGAGAGGCTCCAGTTTGATGGAATACTTGAGTAGTACAGATCTTGGATTACTTAACATAGGCAACCGCCCAACCTTCATGGTATCTGGTAGAGAGGAAGTGTTAGACATAACGCTTTGCTCTAGCAGAATTAGTCATGAGCTGACCAATTGGCATGTGTCAGATGAAGAATCTTTATCTGATCATCGTTACATCTTGTTTGAACATGTGAATTTTACTTCGCAAACTTTGCGTTTCAGGAATCCCCGGTCAACCAACTGGGATCTCTTTACCGATTTGGTTGCAGCCAAATTTCATGGATACTCACCATCAATTGACACAAGTGATTTAGATGATGCCGTTGATACGGCCTTCATCATGGAAGCTTTTGAAGAAGCCTGCCCTCTGCGGTCTGTGAAGACCACAAGAGGAACCCCTTGGTCGAACTCTGATCTG
The DNA here is from genome assembly GCF_035046485.1 of Aedes albopictus. Lineage (NCBI taxonomy): Eukaryota > Metazoa > Arthropoda > Insecta > Diptera > Culicidae > Aedes > Aedes albopictus. The sequence goes on from NW_026917037.1 coordinate 13,782, forward strand.
GCGAAGCTCAGGAAATAATGTAGAAAGAGTTGGAACAGACGACGTTCGGCTGGATCGGAGGCTTTCAGGTCGGCTCGCAAGGCCTACCAGAAAGCTCTTCGGTCTGCTGAACGATCCGGCTGGAAAAACCTTTGTACAAATGTTTCCAGTCTGAGTGAAGCCAGTCGATTGAACAAAATCCTTGCAAAATCTAAGGATTTTCAAGTGAACGAACTTCGTTTGCCAAATGGTGATTTCACTTCCTCTGATGAGGAAGTTTTAGAATGTTTATTCAGTCCACACTTCCCCGGATGTGTGGATATTACATCTTCGGATGAACCTGATGTCTTTTCTTGTAGTTATGATTCTTTAGCTTCGGCTCGGAGTATCATAACTTTAGAATCGATTGAATGGGCACTTAATAGCTTTGCTCCTTTCAAATCTCCTGGGGCAGATGGGATTTATCCTATTTTGCTTCAGAAGGGATTTGATCATTTCAAACATGTTTTGAAACAACTACTTGTTTGCAGTTTTGCTACAGGGTATATTCCCAAATCCTGGCGGGATATTACTGTGAAGTTTATTCCGAAAGTGGGTCGCGCGTCGTATGAAGAAGCAAAGAGCTTCAGACCTATCAGTTTGACCTCTTTTCTTCTGAAATGCTTAGAACGCATTGTGGATCATCACATCCGTGATGTTTATCTGGCCAATGTGCCTCTTCATGTGAACCAACATGCTTACCAATCTGGAAAGTCCACTGTGACTCTTTTACACAAAGTTGTTTACGATATCGAGAAGGCATTCGCTCAAAAGCAATCCTGCTTGGGTGTTTTCTTAGATATCGAGGGTGCCTTTGACAACGTGCCTTTCGATGCCATATTGGAAGCCGCACGGGGTCATGGTATATCTCCAATGATTTCCAATTGGATTCACCAAATGCTCAAAAACCGACATCTCGTCTCGACATTGCGTCAAGCGGCGATTAGGAAATTGAGTGTTTGTGGATGCCCCCAAGGGGGAGTCTTATCACCACTTTTATGGAATCTCGTAGCAGATACGCTGTTGAGGCAACTCAATAATAGCGGTTTTCCTACTTATGGTTTTGCCGACGACTACCTAACATTGTTAGTCGGTATGTGCATCAGCACCCTTTTCGATCTGATGCAAAACGCTCTTCAGGTAGTTGAGGGTTGGTGTCGCCAATATGGCCTTTCGGTAAATCCGAGTAAAACATCTATTGTTCTTTTCACGGAAAAGCGAAACCGTAATGGTGTTCGAACTTTACGTCTCTTTGATTCTGAAATCAATGTGACTGAACAGGTAAAGTACGTTGGAGTCATTCTTGATTCCAAGCTTTCCTGGACACCTCATGTTGAGTTCAGAATCAAGAAAGCTTGTATGGCCTTCGGGCAATGCCGGCGAACCTTTGGTACAACTTGGGGTCTAAAACCCAAGTATATCAAATGGATCTACACAACTGTTGTTCGGCCAATATTGGCCTATGGATGTCTTGTGTGGTGGCAAAAGGGCGAAGTTAGAACGGTCCAATCAAAGTTAGGCCATCTCCAAAGGATGTGCTTAATGGCGATGTCTGGAGCGTTCTCTTCAACTCCCACGGCAGCGCTCGAAGTTCTCTTTGACGTTGTCCCACTACACATTTATCTCAAACAAGAAGCACTTTCTTGCACTTACCGTCTATGGGTACTCGGTTTACTAGAGGAAACTCCTGTGAACCGCAGTTCAACACACACCTCGTTGTTTCCACTTTTGGTGAATTGGGACAAAGTTGTCCTTGCTCCAAGTGATCTTACAATTGCTTGTAATTTTCCATATAGGACATTTTCCACGAAATTCCCTTCCCGGGAAGAGTGGACATCTGGTTATCTGGAGAGAAGTATTTCAGACGGCATCGTATGTTACACTGATGGCTCCCTTCTAGAAGGTCGAGCAGGTGCTGGTGTTTATTCTCGTGAGCTAAGGCTGTATCAGTCTTATTCACTTGGCAGACACTGCACCGTTTTTCAGGCCGAAATCTTTGCTCTTATGTGCGGAGTGCAATCAGCACTTCAGCAGCACGTAATGGGCAAAGTAATATACTTCTGTTCAGATAGCCAGGCTGCTATTAAAGCACTTGCTTCGGCCAACTCCAGGTCGAAGATAGTTATCGCTTGTCGAACCCAAATTGAGGAGCTGAATTCAGCAAACGCTGTTCACCTTGTATGGGTACCGTGCCATGCCCTAATACCGTGTGCCTCCTAATACCGTGTATTTGACAAAAAACTCAAATATTTTACTAAGTGTATTATTTTTTTAACTAAGTAACTAATTCAATCATTAGCATAATAAACCTTCTTAAGTTAGGCGTAATAAGTTTGGCACATATTTACAAAAACAAGCAATTAAAAATATTCACAAAATGTGTGTGCGAAGTACCAATACACGGTATTAGGGCATGGTTCCTTTTGTGTTTCAAATACCGTGTTTCGGCTAAAACTGCAAGCTGAAAATATTATTGATACTTTTTTACTTTATGAATCAATTGTACAAACCTCTAGGCAACGTTTAACGCACAGATTCTTTTAAGTATGAACTTAGTATGATTGATATAGTGATGATTCAAAGGACCACCAATGTACGCGGGTCACATACACGGTATTAGGCACAATGCTATGTTTTACCATTTTATTTTTAACAATGGTTTAAACATTTGGAATATTATTAATTATATTTATTATACATAATACACAGAATAACCAATAATATAGCGTTTGAAAAATCAAGAAACATGGATAATTGATTTTTACAGGGCTCTTTGAAGTGAAGGGCATCCTTAAGGTCACGGTATTAGGGCATGGCACGGTACCTGGCCATTCTTCCATCGCTGGAAATGAATTGGCTGATGAGTTAGCTCGCACTGGAGCATCACATGACTTCATTGGCCCTGAGCCAGCTATTCCGGTATCCAAGTGTTGGGTGAAGCTTCAGATTGACACCTGGGCTGCCACTCAGCACAAACAATACTGGAATAGTTTGGAGTCATGTCGTCAAACAAAATTGTATTGTACTGAGCCATCTCTAGGGGTGGCAAAGTATCTAACAAATCTGTCAAAGCAGAATTGCAGCATGCTGGTCAAAGCATTGACTGGCCACTGCCGACTCAGTTATCACATGGCGAATATTCAGCAAGCTGATTCATTTGCATGTGATAGCTGTGAATCCGATTATGGAACTTCGTATCATTTAATATGTAACTGTCCAGCTTTTGCGCAATTGCGTTTCCGAGTACTCGGGAAACACTTATTTAGTGAAACTGACTTCAGAAACCTGAATCTTCAGGACGTTCTGTTGTTCTTGACCCGCTGTGGTAAAGAGCTATAGGCTCTCTTTACGCTTTATGCATTATCACAGTGCCCTTCTCAGGGCGCTGTTCGCACCCATTGTGGCACGCTTATGCGTTATTACAGTGTCCTTTTCAGGACGCTATGTGAACCCATTGTGGTACGCTTTTGCGAGTATGACGATCCTATTCCCTTACCTGTCCTTTCCCATCTCCTATCCTTTTTCCTTCCCTTCTCCGTCAGGTAAATGATGAATAGGCTCGTGTTCATGGCGATGGCACAAATTTCCCAAATGGAGGAGAACGTGCCTCTAGAGCCGACCTACTGATACCTGATACCTGGATCAGAGATTCCTTCAGAAGCTCATTTAGGAATCCTTTTTATAATAAATTTCAAAGCCTAATGTAATTGAAGCATTTACATTTGCTGCACTTTTGCTGTACGCTCGACTAGCTAACTCGCAATCTTCTGATTCTCCTTTCATCTCAATACCTTTCTTATCAATAAATATGTATAGGGTAGCCAGCTGCATTCGCCGCGCTCACACATTCTGGAATTTATCATTGATTCTTCCTGAAATTCCTTCGGGGATTTCTCCTGAAATACTTTTGGGTTTTCTCCTGGAGTTTCTTTAATGATTCCTTTTGGAATTCCTTCAGGAATTTCTCATGGCTTTCGTTCAGGAGTCTTCCTGGAATTTCTTCGGGGTTTTCTTCTATAATACCTTCGGTGTCGTCTCCTGGAATTCCTCCTGGACTTCCTATAGAGATTCCTCTTGGAGTTCCTTCGAGGTTTCCTCTTGAAAGTCTTTCGGAGATTCCTCTCAAAATTCTTTCAGGCGTTCCCCCTGAAATTTCTTCAGGAATTCCTCCTGATATTTCGTCGAAGATTCCTCCTGAAATTTCTACGGGAATTCCTCCTGTAATTTCTTCGGAGCTTCCTCTTGGAATTCTTTTTCGAATTTCTTCGGAGATTCCTCATGTAATTTCTCCGAAGATTCCTCATAGAATTCCCGCATTCTTCCTGAAATTCCTTCGGGAATTTCTTCTGGAATTTTCTTGAAATTCCTTCGGTGACTGCTCTGGATATTTATCGTTAATTCTAGAAATCTTTTCGGGATTCTTTCTCAACTTCCCTTAGAATTTCCCACTGAAATTCTTTTGGGATTAATGCTGGAATTCTTTTGGGATTCGTTCTGGAATTCTTTCGTGATTTCTTCTTAGAATTCCTCCTAGAATTATTTCAGAGGTTCTTCATGGAATTCCTATGAGGATTTCTCCTGAATATTTTCTGATGGTTCCTCCTAGAAATCCTTTGGGGATTCCTGCTCGATTTCTTTGAATTTTATTTTCTGGAATACTTTGGAGATTCCTCCTGGATTTCTACGGAAATTCTTTCGAGGATTCATCGAAAGCTTTTTCATGAAAAACCTTTGAGGATTCCGCTTGGAATTCCTTCAGTTTCCCCCTGAGATTCCTGCAGGGATTTCTCCTGTAATTTATTCGGAGATTCTTGCTGGACTTCCTTTGGATAGTCCTCCTAGAATTCCTTAGGAGATTCTTCCTAGAATTCTTTCGGACAGTTCCTTTTGGAATTGCTTCGGGGATTTCTCCTAGAATTCGTTCAGGGATTCTTTGGATTCCTTCTAATATTCCTTTGGGGGTTCCTTCTGATATTCCTTTGGTGATTCCTCTTCAAATTACTTCGGAGATTCCTCCTGGAACTTTTTCGGGGATCCCTCACGAATTCCTCCGGCGATTCCTCTCAACAAGACCGAATCGGTCAACCCTTTCAGCTGAGCAAGCAGTAGAGAATGGTGATACCTTCAAATATCTTGATAGCCTAATTGCGGCCAATGGTAGCACCAAGATCGGCATAGGTGCACGAATCAAGAATGCGAGGGCTACATTTGCAAGTTTAGGATATGTATAGAAAAACAACCAGATTAGTCGACGCACCAAACTCCGAATTTTCAACTCGCACGTGAAAACTGTGCTACTGTACGCCAGTAAAACTTGATGTGTATCAGTGGAGAACAATCAACGACTGCAGGCTGCACGGTGGTGGCCTCACAATTAGATCTCCAACGTCGATGTCATCAAAAGCCGATGCGACAGAAATTGGGGAGCGAGAGTGGAGGTGGGTCAGCCACACTCTACGCAGGGGCGGAAACGAAATCTGCAAGCAAGCGTTAGATTGGAACCCAGCAGGACATCCCAGCAGAGGCAGACCCAGAGGCGCAGCCTCAATAACGAAATCAAGCAAGTCGACAGAAATTTGACCTTGATACAGGTCAAGGCAATGGCTGGCAATTGCCCACGATGCAGTTCTTTCAGTTCGGCCCTCTGCAACACCTTGGGTGTTCGGAACTGAAGGTAAGTAGTAGGTTTATATATTTCGCAACATTCGCTTTATTCGCAACGCTTAAAATAGTTTCGAAGAACTTTTTCTCTTCAGTCCATCCATTTGACACACTCCTACAACTACACTGTTATCGAATTTAAAAAAGAATAGACGATTAAACACAACTAGTTTGCGCTCACACTTGGTGACAGATTTTCTGAAAAGTTCTTACGAACTGTCAACTTCCTGAGTTCGTATATTATTCACTATCAAAACGAGATAATCGAAAGCATCTTTTGCTAGGACATTTCAATGAAAACACGAAAACAACAGTCTTCATTCGAGGGGATAAACTCTTCGAAGGAAAATGAATCGGAACAATTGACGAATTAGAAACTCTAAACCGTAATTTAATATGCTTGTTAATTTAACATTTGTCTCTAAAAACGGAAATTGCCGTAGGAACCTACCCTAGCTAAATGCGTTCAAATGCTAATACGATATTTTATTTATAAATTTGTGTACACTACATCAGATTTTCCTCTTCAACGAACAATCAACAGACTTATTCAATCAACTATTCGTTAACACCATTTGTTTTAAAGCGTTCAACAGTACCTATGTTACAATAGTATAAGAAAATATACATATCTTTCCGATTGGAAATATCCTTTTAAAAAACTTCCTTCTACCGTGATGTAATAAATATCTCGTTACAAAATAAAGGCACTGGGTTGTGCTCTTTCTAGTACTAATACTCGTACGTACGGATTTTTATGTAAGGTATAAATTGGAGTTTGGTCCCGCCAGCACAAGGCCCCATTCTAATGTTTGCTTATTCTTTTACCTCATCTTTAATCGCCGTCTCGTCCACCTTCGGATTCTCCTCAGTAACAGCCATGCTCGCCGCGGTAGTCACGCTCTCGTCAACCGCATCCGTTGCTTCCGATGGTTCGACCTTGACCGTGACACCCTCGCTCTCCACCGGTTCCACCGCCACCGATTTCCGTTTCTTGCTTTTGCTACCTCCCGGCGTTCCGTCGTCCTTTTCAACGGTACTTTTTCGCCTCTTGTCCGCTGCTGCCATGGAGGATTTTCGACGCTTCGAGCCTTTCGTCTTTTTGCCCGACTTGCGTCGACCGTCGCCCGAAGGTTCCTCCACCGGAGGACGGTATTTTTGCCCGATGAAGCCGGAGCATTTGCTTGCGTTGCAGTGGCAAATCTTCTTTTCGGGGCCTTTGCTTTCGAAGTTGTAGTTGAAGGTTAACTCCTCGCCCTGAAAGAGAAGAAAACAAATTTGAATTTGTAGGACAACAAGGAAACCCGTTTCTCTTACCGCCTTGATGTCCTTGATTGCAAACAACCCGACCGACTGTGCACCGCCAACCTTCCATAGCATCGTTTCGCAGTTTGGCTCGCACGAGTGGTTGATGAAACGCGCGAGGTTTCCCTTGGGACCGGCATCGATTGTCAGTTCCGAATCCACCGTTAGGAAATAGTAATTTTCATCCTTCTGCGTCACCTTGTGTTGTAGCCTCCGCGCCAGTTCCTCATTATTGATTACCTCGCCAACGTACTCGATCACGAACTGTCCCTGCCGGATGTCCTCCTGTGCCACCAGTCCCCAGCCCTTCTGCGATATCCGCCGGGCAGCCAACGCTGGATACTGTCGCTTCTCGAAACACTGATTCTGACAGCTTTCGCCAGCTGGACACAACTTTGGATTGCACTCTACCAGCAGAGCACGGTTCAAGCAGTTCGAATCCGGCCCACACGGCTCATTATCGGATGCTTTGCACTCGCACACGTTATCTTCCTGAAAGTATGCAAAAATGATAGTTAGTTTTCGCTCAACCGGAATGCCAAATCCCTACCCACCATTTCATCCTTTGCCTGATAGGGTGCCTTCAGCGGGGCCACGTAGCGGTTGCTTTTGATATTTTTATACATCGGAGGCTTGAAGGCGTCTTCGCTCCCATTGGTCAGCTGGTCGGCAGTTTTTTTCTCCAAAAGCATTCCATGCACCTTTTTAGCTTCTTGTAGTGCTTCCCCGTAGCGTCTGGCTAAGCCGCTGCGCTTCTGTCCGATCGCGTCAGAATCACCTTCCTGATACAGATAAATCCGACGCCGGTTTATCCAAACGTATTCGCTCGATCCGAAGAATCGGATGCATATGTCCCACTGTTTGTGTGATATCTGTTCGACGTTTTCCGGAACCATCGGAGGCGGCACGGTGATGGCGGGCCAAAAGCGATATGCACCGTACTTGGCCCAGACGACTTCGTTGTACAATGGCATCCGACCGGACTCGCACTCCTCGCAAATATAACGCCCTTCCGGAGGGGTAAACTTGAGGCACTCCAGGTGGAAAGCTGTTGGGCAGGTTTCGCAGCAAATGAGACTCCCGCCTTGACAGCACAGGAAGCACCAGTTGACGTTAATCGAACATTGTTCCAGAGTGTGCTTTGGGCAGATCATCGCCGCGTTGGTCAGAATTTCCGACCCAGCCGGAATGCATTTGGCATCCGCGTGGTACGACGAGGGACATTTGATGCATCGGACCAGCTGGCCCTTGGTGGTGGTCGCATTCGAGCGGGGATCGTCCGAGACGCACGTATGACAGGTATGAGCCGGACAGAACAGCGTGCTCGACTTGCGGGAAGTTCCGGTGAACTTGTGCTGCGGGAATAGCCGCAGACAGGCCAGATGGTACTGCTTGCCGCAGCCAGACATGGCGCAGCGGTATTTCTCGTCCTCCTTGACCGTATCGTCTTTGTCGGTGCAGACAAAACAAGCGGGTACCTTCTGAAGGATGCAATCCGCGCAGGTGAACGTTTTGCTCTCCCCGGCGGGATCCGACTTGATGGGAGTGTCGGTGAGACAGGCTGAAACGAAAGATGAAGAATTACATTATACAAGTGTCCTTAAAGAAACTTCTGCAGAAATTCATGAAGGAATTCTTGGAGGAGACCTTCAAAAAATTCCTGAAAAAATTCTCAAGGAACTCCAGGCGGAACCCCTCGCTCATAGAATTTCAGGAAGAATTTCTGAAGGAATTCCTTGAAAATTCTTCAAGAAACTCCTGGAGTAATCCCAGAAGGAGTCCATGCAGGAGTTCCTTTAGAAATCAACGCAGGAGTTAGAAGAAATCTCTGAAGGAATTCTTGAAAAAATCTCTCCAACAATTCCAGGAAATTCCGAAAAATTCTGCCAGAATTTCCGCAAAATTGCTGCAGAAATAACCGAAAAAGTTCCTGGTGGAATCTCTGAAAGAGTTTATGCAGAAATCTTTCAAGGAATTCCAGGAGAATCCCACAAAGAATTCTGGGAGACATCCTTGAAGGAGTTTCTGGCGAAATCTTAGAAGAAATTCCTGGTGGGATCCCTCAAACAATTTCAGACGAAATTTCTCAAGGAACTCCAAGATAAATCACTTAAAGGATTCCTGGAGATATCTCTGAAGGTTATCATGAAGAATTTGCCGAAGAATAAGGAATTCTTGAAAAAAAATCTCTGAAATATCCAAGAGGAATTTCTTAAGGAGTTCAAGAATTGATTGTCTTTATTAAAGAGACTTCCAGCCCGAGTTCAAGAAAAAAAAAAACAACTTGTAGAAGTTTTTACAGGACCTTCTACAGGATTACTTAAATGAACTCCACGACAAATCCCTAACGGAACTTCTACAGGCATTTCAATATACATTTCAAAATAAATTCTTGGAGGAATTGGCCTAAAGGAGTTCATGTAATAATCCTTCAAGAAATACCAGAAGAAAAGCCCTCAAGGTGAAATACCTCCAAGAATTCTTGTTAAATTCCTTGGGAAAGCCCCTGGAGAAACCTCGAAAAGAGTTCCTGGAGAAGTCCCTGCAGGAGTTACTGTAGAAATCCATGAAGGAGTTTCTGGAGAATTCCCTGAAGGAGTTCTTGGAAAACTCGTTGAAGAAATTTAGGAAGAAAGTGCTCAAGGAGTTACTGGAGAAATCTCTCCAGCAATTCAAAGAGAAATTTCTTAAAGATTTCCAGGAACACCCTGGGAAGCAATTTCTGGAGGAATAGGACAGATCGGTGAAGTACTAGATTTGTAGTAATGAGCTGAATTTTAGTATGGTGAGAAGGTCAATTCTCCGTTTCTGCAATGAAATGGTGCAAAAAGCGTGGGTATTATGATTCCTTGCCTAATTTGATGCTGTCTGAGCAAAACTTTGGGCAAGTGTTGTGTTGTTTTTTTTTCATTTCTTGTAACATAAACAACATAGATATCCAAAGTTTTGCTCAAACAGCATTAAATTAGGCAAGGAATCATAATACCCACGCTTTTTGCACCATATCATTGCAGAAACGGAGAATTGACCTTCTCACCATACTAAAATTCAGCTCATTACTACAAATCTAGTACTACACCGAACGTGCCCCATTGAAGAAATTCTTAAAGGAATCCCCGAAGAATCACCAAAGAAATCACTGAAGCAGTTTATGGGGGAATCCTTGAAGGAGTGTATGAAAAAAATCTTTAAATGAATTCCGCAAAAAATCCCACAGATAATTCTAGGAGAAATTGCTCAACGAATTCCAGCAGAAATCCTGTTGCTGTTCCTGGGGAAATCTCTGGAGAAAACTCTACAAGCATTCCTGGAGAAATCCCCGAAGAAGTTCTTAGAAAAATCCCTCAAGTAATTCCAGAAGAAGGAGAAAAAATCCTTGAAGCAATTCCTAGAGTAATCCCAGAATGAGTTCCTGGAGGAATTCCTCAAGAAATTGCAGAAGGAATTCCAGGAAGAGTTCATTGTAACCCTTTAACGCTCATGGTGTCTGTAGAGCACCATCACATTTTGGCGAATGGACCTAAACCAGTTCCCTTCAATATGTTGTAAAAGCGTTTGAGAAGAGGTTATAAGCTTATTAGAGTAGTTGTACACTCTAATCATTACTTCAATAGTGAACGATTTCGATAAATTGAAATGGTTTCTTATAACCTTTGTTCGAGCACTTTCTATTCAAAGCATTTATTAGCATTCAAAACTATAAAAGAAGTCGGGAAAGGACATTTGGCATAAAGAATATGTGAAATATATTTTCCCTCGGGAGAAAGAAATAAAGAACAGCCTTCAATGAAAAGAAAGCAAATTTGTTAGTGGTGCATTATATTTCAGTACAAGCAATTTGAATTCCGGTTATAATTCTTTAATCATCCTTGTCTGCATTATTGTATTCAGAGAAATTAATGCATTATAGTGTATTATCTTCTTTACAATACTGATCGTTCTTTAACGTTAAGTATGTAGTTCATTTTTTACTTAAATCGTTTTATGCCAAACGTCCTATATGCCAAATGTCCATTATGCCAAACAAACGCCCAGGGCCGGATTTAAGGGGGGGCCAGGGGGGCCATGGCCCCGGGCCCCCACATTTTGGGGGCCCCCACAAAATCTAACTTCAAATGGGAACCAAAAAAGTAGTGATAGAAACATCTTGATTTAATTTTTATCACAAGTACTTCTACTCTCAAGATGTGTGTGAAATATTGTGCTTCAAATTAGAAAGAAGCAGATATCTGCCTTTTTATAAAATTTCAAACTTCGTCTGAAAGTTGTTAGCCTGGGAGCGGTCGCGTCGTGTACTGAGTACACGCACCATTAAAAAAGCACACAGCGTGAGCGAGGTGTCGCTGAGGGTGGCAGAAGACGCGACTGCTCGAGGGTTAAGATTTTTATGGTTCGGAATGATCATCTTCACCTGAATTCTGGATGAAATCTTTAACTCTATGGAGTAGAGAGTGGAAAAGTTTCTGCTGAAAATTTGTGTTTATTTCTGTCGAAAATTATAGTTCTTTGAAGATTTGCAAGTGTTTCAATCAGAATAAAAAAAAGTTTTTAGAGTTGTACAGTGGTTCCACTCACCAAACTTATGAATTATTCAAATCGAATCCCAGAATTGTTGAAACATTTCTTTGAAGGACCTAGCAAGTTTAGACGATTTTTTTGCAAAGATCTGGTCCGATTTCTTTAATATGATTAAATTCATGACGAATTTTTCTTCCTGGCTTAAATGTGTAATTTAAGGCGAACTCTTAACAAATCCATAGGTTCCTTATGAAAATTATTTTTTTTTGGAGAAATTCTTGAAAGATCGTGAAATATTTAAAGTTTTGCAAACAATAATTATTTAAATTGGCTTAAAATTCGTCCGCCAAAGATTATTACGATTTTTTTTTATAGTTCTATTCATTATAAAACAGAAATTCCATCAGGAATTCATTATGGATTTCCGATGAAATTTATTCAGCAGTTTTAGGTAGAATTTCCGCTAAAAATGCCACTATGGATTTTTTGCCTCTTTGCGCGTTCCCCAGAAACTCCTCTCAAAGTCGCGTTTGAAATGTTTATGCTTAAGTTCCACCAAAATAAACCTGGTAATCGGTTAGCAACTCTATAGATTTCATCAATGATTCCACAAGAAATTCTATTTGGAGCTTTTGCAATAACGGCCCTAAAGATAGCGCTATAAATTTTATTTGATATTTATCGAAAATGTTCCTTATAAAATCTATTTTTAAATTTCTTAAAGGACTTTCTCATGAATTCCGACTTGATCAATGGAATCTATCTATGAACACTCTCAGATGAAGCGATATTTACTTGATAAAATTCATTTTACAATCGTCTCAGACTACATTTTCATATCTGAATCTCTGTTATGCTTAGATTGCCCTTTTAAGCTAGATTAATTTCTCAAATAAAAACTTTATATTTAAAAAAAAATCCTCTGAAAAGAGGGCCCCCACAACACGGTGGCCCCGGGCACCCACATTTGTAAATCCGGCCCTGCAAACGCCATTTATGCCAAATGCCCCTTATGCCAAACAATTCTCTGAAGAAATTTCTGCAGGAATTCCTGAAACAACTACTTAGAGTAATTGCTGAAGAACCTGGATAAAACTATGAAGGAATTTCTGAATGAATGCCTTACACACAAGAAGAAATTCCTCGAGGAAACTCTGAAGGAACATCTACAAGAACCTTTGGAGGAACCTCTAACAGAGCTTCTAGAGAAATGATTGAAGGAACTCTCAAATGAATCCATGAATAAATTCCTGGAGTTTTGTACTGCGGTAACCGGACGGTGTTCGGACCGGTGTCCCTACATCAGGGAATGATAAAGGCGCACAATTGTACGGATTAAAAACTAATTTATTGCGATACGTTAAACCGGGTACAACTTTTATTCGCGAGACGTGGACAAAAACTAAATCGTAATGGACAACAATACACAGGTATAGCAACGACAACCAAGTTGAAATACATTGATTGGCTTCTATTGCATCGCGAACGACAGTAATACGCCTCTTAATATTGCTGGTAGGGGTCGAACCTGACCGCCGGCCTTCGGGTACGTGGAGAATGCCTAGGAAGCTCTATCATTGGTTCCACTTCGATAGCGGACTCGAAATCGGTGGATGTTGATGTTGACGATGACAAAGACGTTGACGGGAATTCGTGTCATAGCGTAAACGAAGCACAAGCCGGCACAGAATCTATCAGGATAGGCTCGAGAAAGGAGATAGACACAGATCTTGGCGCGATCGATGGTGTTGCTGATGTCGGTGTGCTTGGCGAATGGCTTGGCAAGTTTCAGACTCCCAACAGGATGTCGAGTGGTAGCGAATGCTGGCGAGAGGTGACCTGACCAGCGAATTGCTTCGGCGTCGTGTCAGTAGCCATACGACTCCGGAGCTGGTTGATGTGCGAGCGCAACATTCGACGATTCTCGACCCACACATTGTACATCACGTCTTAAATCTTTTCGACGATTTTACGGGGAACCCACTTCCAACCGTTACGAAGGTATCCAGTGCCTCTTGCATCAATCCTCTCCCCTCTCGGATTTTCTTCACGGCCCGCTTGAAGATGTCCACAAAACGTTCCGCTTGACCGTTCGACTGAGGATGGAACGGGGCCGTCGTGAGATAGTCGATGCCGTTGGAGGGGCACAACTCGGCGAATTCAGCGTTGGCATACCCAGCCGAGCGAATAATTCACGGAGAATAGAAACTGTCACCGCTGAGGTGACACGGGTTGTCTGGACGATCTCCGGCCATTTGGAGAACTGCGAGGAGGTAGTACTTGCCTTCGACCGGACCGGCGTAGTCGACGTGGAAGCGCTGCCACGGAGCGGTCGGCTTGGGCCACGGCACCGGCAGAGAGTGAGGAGGTGATCTTGCTGCGGACGCACACTGCTGGCATGCTCGGACGAAGTCGATGATGTCGGTGTCCATGCTGGGGCAGTAGGCGTAGCTTCGAGCGAGGGCCTCCATTCGCTGCATTCCGGGATGGCCGCGATGGAACTGTTCCAAGCAGCGCTTACGATGCAGCGACGGGATGACGAGCCGTTTCGCAAACATGAGGCACCCATCTACCACGGAGAGCGATTCCTGCCTGGATTGGAACCATTGCGAGATCGGGCCCGGCCAGTTTGGCTGGGGCCAACCGTTTTGGACGTAGTGGTAGACTCGGCGGAGTAGTGGGTCTGCTTGTGTGCTTTGCGCGACGGCTGCAAAATGGAGAGGCAACATTTTACGGTAACTAGAAATAACTGACCTGAGATCCTCTTCCAGGTTGACGCTAACGATAACGTAATTCTCGTCGGGCTTCACGTGCTGGTTGATCAACCGGGAAAGCAGGTCCGCGTTGCCAAACTTGTGGGTGGGCACGTATTCGATGCAGAAATCGTATAGCAGTAGATGGAGGGCGAAGCGTTGAAGGCGGTTGGCAGTGTAGACTGGTATATCTTACTTGGACCCGAAGATCCGGAGTAGAGGCTGATGGTCGGTTTGGAGCCGGAAATGCCGGCCGAAGAGCATCTTATGTAACTTCGGCGGAGACGATGGCCAAACCTTCACGATCGGGCTGACTGTAGCCTTGCTACGCTTTCGTAAATGCCCTGAAAGCTTGTTGGACGACCTTGACGGTGTCGTTGGGGAGCTTGTCCAACGGAAGAAACGTCGGCGGAAACGCTTCGGATCGTAGTGCGTGAGAAGAAGATCCGAGGAGAAGATTCGGTTAAACTGCTCGAACACTTGCTGGCACTCCGGAGTCCACTTGAACTTCTGCTTTGAGGAGATTGTCGAGCGGATATCGTAGCTTGCGCATGTTGGAGACGAACTTGCCGTAATGTTTTATGGCCCCCAGGAAGGACTGCACTCCGGGAACGTCGGTGGGAGATGGAAGCTTGGTGATCGCCTCGATGTTGGATGGATCCGGACGGAGCCCGCGACTGTCCACGACATGCCCGACGTACTGCACTTGCTGCTTCCGAAACGTGCACTTCTCCTCTCGAATGGTGAAGTCGAACTCTTGGATTCGCTTCAAGGCGACCCACAGGTTGCGATAGTGTTCTTCCTTTGTCTTACCGCCGACGATGACGTCATCGAGATAGCCGGTAGTACACTCCAGGCCGGCTAGCATTGTGTCGATGAGCTGCTGGAATGCACCAGGTGCAACTTTCACACCCGGCGGAAGGCGGTTGTAGAAGTAGAGGCCACGGTGCGTGTTGATAGTGAGCAACTTGCGGTGCTGTTCGTCGATTTCCACTTGTACGAGAGCGTCGGACAAATCGATTTGTCTGGAGACCGTACAGTCGGAAAGCTAGGCAAAAATGTCGTCCGGAAGTGGAAGCGGATATTGGTTTGGTTGTAGAGCGGCGTTAAGGTGAATCGGGACGCTGTGTTATTTTTCCTATCTTCCCTCTCTTTCTAACAATTTGCCTCGCGATTTTGAAGATGGTAATCTCGATTTCTATCGCACAGATGAGGCTGAAAAACAATCAGCATATGCACTGCAAGTGAGCATACACAATGATAGATTTTTGTTTCATTATATGAAGTAGAATCTGAGATTACCATCTTAGTAGCAACAGAGCAATGGCGGATATTTCCTCGACCGTCCCCTCCCCCCCTCAACCCGTGAAGTAGTCTCCGCAAATTCGGATCGACTCGTTGGCCTTGCGGACTACGACGATGGGAGCTGCCCAGTGCCCACTCGGAATAGTCGACCGGAGTGACGATGTCGAGTTTCTAATGTCGGTCGAGCTCCTGGCGTACATTGCGCACGCCACCGGTTGCTTCGGGCAGAAGACGGGTCGAACGCTTTCTTTCAGCCCCAACTTCACTTTGGTTTTACTGCACAAGCCGAGCTGGTCGCTGAAAATCTTGGGAAAGGTCGACGGTAGACGTGGGCGAGCCTGACACGATGCAACTGAAGGTGTCCAAGGGAACGGACCAAAGGTTGAAACTGTCCACCACATCGGAACGGAGCAGAAGAATTTGTTTCTGGACGTGCTTTCTCCGATGGTGACTTCGTACTCGAATTCTCCATCGAGCGATAGGATGGGATAGGAGGCTGTCCTCGCGTTCACTGTGGCCGGCGTTAGAGCCGGGCTGCCGAATTTCCGCCATGTTTCTCGGTTGATGACGGTGATGTCGGGGGCGGTGTCTAGTTGCAGCGGAATGTCCATTCCTGAAAGGCCAACGGAGACGAAACGACGGCGCTGCTGCACGCTGCACACGTCGACGACTACCACCTTGCTCGACACGTCGGGTTTCCTGAAGTGTCGGTTTCCGGGCCTGCCACTCTCGCAGTATCCCTCACAATGTCCGAATTGGCCACAATCGGAGCACTTGTAATTCCTGTAACTGCAGTCCCGGACATAATGGAGCGCACCACAAAGCCAGCACGGAGTGTTTGGGTTCTTCCCGGTGTCGCTGGAAGGACGCTTCACTTCTCGGTCACGCTTGTTGAACCGCTTGCCACCAAACTTGCGCACTGCTTGGACTTGGCCGTAAGGAGTTGCCGATTCGATCATCGCGTGGTCTGGTCATGCTTCAGGTTGAAGAGCCGCTGACACTCCTCGAAGAGTTGCTCTAGGCTGACATCGTTGTTGTCCTCAATCTTGGCGAGGAGTCGCGTTCGAATCTCCTTTGAATTGCTCCTCGCTGAGCTTGTCAAGCTCGAACTCGACGCAAGCATTGTTTACCCTGCATGTGAAAGTCACGTGATCCTCAGAGGGATTTCTCGCAATTTGCATGCATCGGTATCGTCGACTGAACCGATTCTTTCGCACCGAAAAGGCACTTTAGTTTGGTCACCGTCTGTTCGAAGGTGAATTCCATCGGAAATTTCGGTAAAATATAGCTCACATACCTTTTATGCTCCGCTAAGCCTAATTTCCGCATCAGAAGGCGTAGGTACTTTTGCTTTGTCGTCGAGCCTAGCAGCATCCTTCTCGATGAGGTCGTCGTATCTCGAGTACCACGCCGCAGAAGTGACAGTAGTGCTCTGTCTTGTGCGAGCTCAACGGCGCGGTACACCGCAATCGGGTTGTCCACAATATGGAGGAATTGCTCAATAACTTCCTAGATCAATCCTGGTTAATGGAATTCCTGGAGGAATCATTGAAGAACTTTCTGGAGGAATTTTTGTATTGATTTCGAAGAAACCCTTGTCGGAGTGTTTAAAGCAATCCAAGAAGGAAAATTCTGGAGGAAGTCTAAAGAAATTCCTAGAGGAATTCAAGAAGACAATCATGTAGGAATCTTTGAAGGAACTAATAGAGAAATCCATGAATCAACTTTGGTCCAATCTCCTGACGGAACTTTTGGAAAAATCTCTGGAGGGATCCTTTAACCCTTTGGAGCCGGAGGGGTCATATTTGACCCCGGCGATGTAACCGAGCATAACAAACGTGTTCGACACCAGCGAGGTTGCGTCGACAGCGGCGAAAAACATCGGCTCCAAAAGGTTACAGTTTAGCAGATTTTCTTATGGAGAAGAACCACACTACGATCAGCCAATTTGCAGACGCTTTTATTAAATTAATTTAATTCAAATAATGCCCTCTACTTTTTGTTTTGCTTGGGGCTTGCAGCTCAGGCAGGATTGCCAGTGATGTTGTTTCGTTGCAAATATCAACGGACTTATGGTAAGTGGGGGCAGGATGGGTCACCTAAGAAATGGATCCCTATAACTTTCTGAATATAAATCGCATTTCGCTGTATTCTACCACGACTCTCAGATACACTAGTCAGCTATGATATAAGAGTATAAAAAGGTAATAAAGTTTGAAATCTGCTTCTTGACAAACAATTTTCAAAACATGACCCATCTTGCCCCACCTCATTTTAACGGGGGCAAGATGGGTCAGCTATAAGAAAACTCAATTTTCCTCCAACAAAAAATACTATATCTTCTAGTTTTTCTCTATACATCTAAGCCTCATAGACGTACAGATTACATGAAGAAAGTGTTGAAACATATCGGTAGATTATTCTCAGAACTAGAAGATTTTTGTTCGGCTAGCCATAAACGGACTTTGAAAACCTATATTTTTTTAAGGAAATTTTAAAAAATATGTTCTCAAATTTTCAGTGCTCTCATCGCTTCGATAATGTAGGTCACAGAATAGCCTTTCCATGAAAAATAAAACTCTTTCAAAAACTATGCAAACATACCGAAAAATTAGGGTGACCCATCTTGCCCCGTCTACACAATACACGTAGTTATATGGAATGTATAGCATAAGGAGTATAATGAAAAAATATTTTGTTTTTTTCTGTGCGAGGAACGTATAGAATTTTCAAAACAATATACCACTTTTTTGTGTATCCCCGTCGTTCATCTGGGAAAATTATTGAAAGATTCAAAACATATATTATGCGATTGAAAACGGTACTGACCCATCTTGCCCCCACATACCATATATATAATCCTCCATTCTTTAGTTTTTCTTTCCGACAATCAAGTTTAGGGACACTTCCGACTATACCTGGTTTATAGGTAAGTGGGCTTTATCTTCCATATGAAGAATGCAATTTTACACGCGCGACTTTGTCGCAATCATTGCAATCATTGTTGGGCTCGGGCAATCGATTGGAACAAACGCAAAACGGAACAATGGTTTGAAAGACTCTTTTTTTCAAGTTTTACTTGTTAAACGTCGTCTTAATTTTGTTTTGTTATTTGTTCCGAAACAAAAAGAAGGTGATAGAAACGGTTGGGTTGGGTTGCCAAATAAATGAATCCACTGTTCACCGGAAATGTTATCATTTCTAAACCGATTGGACACAGATTGGTGGGGTTCTACGT
>NW_026917037.1:32602-47000 GCF_035046485.1 Aedes albopictus
GTATACCAAGTGTGCATTTAATTCCAGTTGTGGAAGTTTCTAAATATTGTTTTATATTTTTCAATTTTAAGTCTTGTTCTTGAGCGATTATAATATTACTCTCTATCTGAGAATCATTTAGCAATCCAATCATATTTTCTGTCACTTTTTCCTTTTGCTTATTACTTTTTTCACTCATATGAAGTCGGCTAAGCGCGTCAACATGCTTCATTTTCTCCTCTTTTCTATATTCTAAGTCAAAATCATAACTCTCTAAGAACAGGGCCCATCTATTTATTTTTGGATTTATTTCCTTTTTCTTTAAGGTTTGAACCAACGCGTTACAATCAGTAAACATTTTGAAACTTTTTCCAGCTAAATATACATGGAATCTTTTGATAGCATGAATGACCGCTAAGGTTTCTAACTCGAAGCTGTGAAGTTTTGATTCATATTCATCCGTTTTTTTACTAAAGAAGCTGACAGGATGAAATTTGTTATCTGATTGTTTCTGCAATAATATTGCCCCAAATCCAAATGAGCTGGCGTCACAATGCAGTTCAGTTTCTGCATGCGGATCAAAAATTGCGAGAATAGGAGCTGTAATAAGTTTTTGTTTCAAAAGATTAAAAGTATTACTTTCTCCTTCATTAAAATAAAATACGGTGTCCGGCCATTTGGCCGAATCCCGTTTGGCCGAACGCCATTTGGCCGAATGCCATTTGGCCGAAAGGGTCGTTTGGCCGAATGCCGTTTGGTCGAAATATTATCAAAAGGATTTGGAGGCGTGGGCAAACTCTGGATAACATTCTAGCTGCCAATGTCATCATCAGAAATATTTCCTTCTTTTAATCATAGGCTATTCTTTCAAGTTTTACCATTAAAAGATTAGTTGGCGTTGAAACTGAGAATAAGTTTGTCAGAGATTTTTCCTTCTTTGAATCATAGGCTGTTCTTTTGAGTTATACTGATACAGGAAACAGTTGCATGATCACTTAAGTTCATCATACCTTTTTCGGCCAAACGGCATTCGGCCAAACGGCGTTCGGCCAAATGATCCTTTCGGCCAAATGGCGTTCGGCCAAACGGCATTCGGCCAAATGGCGTTCGGCCAAATGACCCGGAACCATAAAATACGGCATCTTTTTGTAGTAAATTATATAAAGTCTGGCAATCACTGCAAAATTTTGAATAAATTTTCTAAAATAACTCATTAATCCTAAAAACCTATGAATATCTTTAGAATTTTGAGGAATAGGAAAATTTTTAACTGTTTCGATATGGGAGCTATTCGGTTTTCGACCCTTATTGTTGACTGTATAGCCAAGATAATCGATTTCATTAAACAAGAATTTACACTTCTCCAAATTAATTTCCAATAAATTTCCACTTAATATTTCAAACACCTGTTGCAAAACTTCAAAATGTTCTGCAATGGGGCACGTTCGGTGTAGTACTAGATTTGTAGTAATGAGCTGAATTTTAGTATGGTGAGAAGGTCAATTTTCCATTTCTGCAATGAAATGGTCCAAAAAGCGTGGGTATTATGATTCCTTGCCTAATTTGATTCTGTTTGAGCAAAACTTTCGATAACTATGTTGTTTATGTTGCAAGAAATAGAGAAAACAACAACACTGTTGCCCAAAGTTTTGCTCAAACAGCATTAAATTAGGCAAGGAAACATAATACCCACGCTTTTTGGACCATTTCATTGCAGAAACGCAGAATTGACCTTCTCACCATACTAAAATTCCGCTCATTACTACAAATCTAGTACTTCAGCGATCTGGCCTGTTGTTTTTGTTGCTATTAATATATCATCCAAATACACACATAATTTCTCTTCTTTTATGAGTTTTGCGAAAATTTTATTTATATAACGTTGAAATACAGCAGGAGCATTGCATAGTCCAAATGGCACTCGTAAATACTCAAACTGACCACTTGGCGTTACAAAAGATGTATAAGGTACCCCGGGGCAAGTGGGACCTAAAAAAATGCTAGTTTGGTTTTGTCAAGCCAAAAAATTCTACACATAAATAATTTAATAATTCCAATGGTTCTAAAAGACATTGTTGGTATATTTCTTCTTAGTAATGGGCATTAAAACTGTTTCAAAACTTTTAAATTCTGTATATTATGCATATTATGAAAAGTGGAACAGATCTTCATTTACACCGTGTCACGGGGCAAGTGGGACCTATTCGGATTTTTTTGTAATAATGACTAAATATAGTTGCTGCATATATGTAAGGTAGCATAAATCATAAATGTGCTATGCGAATAACTATGTTTAGCGATTTATGTTGGAAAAGTTTTGTGGTATCGTGCATAAACTACGTAACACATATAATAACGAATCACTGAGAAAAAAATGATTTAACTCTAGCAGCTCGTGCAAAACAAATTAATTTTATTTATACAAAAAAGCGCCCTAAGGTTAAATGCCGAAAGATTTCCAAACTTACTTTTCATATTACGTAGTTGATGAGTCTCGCCAAAAGGTTTTTCAACATTTACAGATGTTATGTTTTCCCTTACATAATATTACGATCATTATATAAAGATTTTTAAATCGTAAACTCCGAATAAGTCGTTTTCCAATTTTTTTGATACTTTATGGCTGGTTCCTTAACATTCATAAAAAATCATTATGCAGCGAAAAACGAAAAAAATAATAGAATTTGCTTGATCTAAAATATGAAAAAATAGATAATTTCGAAAACAAATATGTTCAATCAAAGACTTCACCATTTTAAACAATAGCTTCATCATCAGAATAGAAGTAATTAAGTATAATTCAACGATTGATTACTCAAGGCGCCGATTTTTACTTCACTTTTGTGTGAATTTCGGCTTAGGTTGAAGAAGGCGAGATCAAACTATGAAATTGTGTTTGTTTACTCTCATAGGTCTCACTTGCCCCAGATGCTGAAATGCACTGGGGCAAGTGAGAGCAGTTATCTAAGGGTAAAAAATGAAAATAAATTACAGCTTTTTCGCGTAAAATAAATTGCAAGCACTCCAGCTATTATCCTAAAACCGAAAAAGTTTCACTTTATTTGTTATTCTATTTTAAAACGACGAATGTAGTAGAGTACGTTAATCTCGTTAATCTGAATTGAAAATTACATATGAACAACAATAACATATATGGTCTCTTTATGGTGAGAACAATAACAATTTTTGAATTCAAAGTATCCGTTGGTGTGATACCTATGTTTTCTATAAAGAATGGTTGCCTTAAAAATAAAAAATAAAAAAGTTATAGCTGTAGGTCTCACTTGCCCCGGATTCTCACTTGCCCCGGGGTACCTTACTTTGTGCATTCTGGAGAAATTTTAATTTGGTGAAAGCCAGATTTAAGGTCAAGAATCGAAAAATATTGCTTGTCCTTAAGATTATCAAACAAATCTTCTATGACTGGAAGCGGAAAATTGTCACGCACAGTATCTTTATTCAACTTTCTGTAGTCTACACAAAGTCTAATTTCATTATTTTTCTTAGGGATTAAAACAATTGGACTAGCAAAAGGTGAATTACTTTCCCTTATAGTGCCCGCATCTAGAAGCTCTTTAATTTTTTCATCAACCTTACGCTTTTGATCGAATGACAACCTTCGAGGCTTTTAATGGAAAGAATCTCCTTTCTTCAAACTTATAACCATCTCATAATGCGTTTTTGGTTGTAATGGTTTAGCAAAACTTAGGTACTTAGAATGAAAAATTTCTGAAAGCTTTGCCAAATGATCTTTTGAAATGTTGCCTATTTTAATATTTTCTAGAATATCGGAGTTGATATTATACAAATTATCATCACATACCTTTTTTTCAGGGTTTTCATTTTTCAAATTATCGGGATCAATTGAGCAAATTTTAATATCATTTTGAATTACTGTTCGAATATGGGGTTGCATGATGATATCTCGTCCAATGATTGCGTCAATAAGATTTAAAACATTATCCGGTACTACATAGAAATCAACACTGAAAGTAACATTTTTTATAGTAATTTTGTTGGTGAATAAACCTAAAATTTTAAGTCGCTTCCCACCGATACCCCGAAAAGTTTTGTAATTACTGATTCTTTTAATATCATTTGCATTGATCAATCCTCGGCGTATCAGTGAGATCGGACTTCCTGTGTCGAAAAGAGCTTTTAAATATGTACAATTATTCATTAATCTAAACTTTACCAATCCGTCACAATTACTTTGTCCATGGTATCGTTTTTTGTCCTCTAAAGTGTTTAAGGTTTCGTTTGATTTTGGTCTTGGTGCTTCAAATTTCCTTTCTCGTTTTTGATATCCAGTCTGTTGAACTGTACAATCCACAGCAAAATGTCCAGGGCGGTTACAGGAAAAACAAAGGTTCAGTTTTTTTTCTCCGGTATTGGATCCAATCGTACCAAACGGAACGCTTGCATCACCTCGCTAACAGTTTGAAAACTTCGAATTCTGGCTTGATTCCGAAGCATCTGATCTTCAATTCCTTCCACCAAATATTCAATTAGTTCTTTCTCCGGTAAGTTTAGTTTCTGTGCCAGCAAGCGTTTCGATTGTAAGTACTCTTCAAAAGGTTCTCGTCCCGACCATGTCCGTCTCGAAAGTTGATCCCTCAATTGATATACGCTGATGTTGATTGTGAAAGTATCGTGTAAGTTTGCAGTCAATTCATCGTAGCTCTTCAACATGAAATCAGCGTCTGAGTGTAACCAGGACAGTGCTTTCCCTTTAACTAGCTTGAATAGTACCATTTTCATAGTCTGGTCCTCTACATTGAGTGCTTGTTTCGTGTTGAATAATATTTTCAAAAAATGATTTGCATCTTCTTGATAAAGACCGGAGAATGTTGGCAGCATCGATGAAAGCTCTTCAGGGCGTAGATTGTTGCTTGGTAACATTTTTTGTGGAAGGGAATTCAAATATGAGGAACTTGCTGATCTAACTTCACTAACGGTGGGTTGTTGATTGTGGATTGCGGAAGCGGCCGATGCTGGAGTTACGTGCTCGTCGATTGTTGTAGCGCTGCAAACTATTGATTCTTCTCTGACTGGTGGTTGTACTGTAATCCTTGCTGTGAGAGTTTCTTCATCACGTTGAGCGAGACGTTCATCCCCAAGAATAAACTCCGCTGGACCTGATTCACTGGATTCTCCACGTGTTGCGAGACTTCCATCCCCAAGAACGGACTCCGCTGGCTGATTCGGTAGAGATTCAGATTCAGTATCGATGAAATTCTCCAAATTGCATTGTGCAGATCTGATTTCAAACCGCTGCAGTTCATCAGTCGTTTTCTGGCTTCGTAAAAACATTTTTCTTTTGGTAATCCCACTTCTGATTGTTGTAGGCGAATGATTGGACAACGGTGTGTTCTTTACAGTGGTTTATTACAGAATAATCCTAAGATGTCATTTTGTCAGAGTCATAGCCTACTTAATTTTAGATTCATTCACCTTAACCTACTACACAAATGGATATCGGTTTTCGTAGCTGTATTTAGCATGATAAGAGCATTGCCAAACGGGCCTCACGTCACTGATTACTTGTGACTAAATAATTCAACACTTACATATTTTAACGGCATCTTTTAGCTCACATCGTTCGATGCCTTTGTTTTTGGAAATCCAATACGCTATTAGTTCCAAAAATTCCTCAGAAATACTTATTGATTTCCATAAGAAGGTTATGCTGAAATTGTCTAATAAAGATAATAATAATAAAAACAATAAAATGAAGTTATACCAATTTGACTGGAAAGATTATTTCACGAGTTTTTTCGAGTATTTATAAACATAGCATTCATACAATAGCTTTATATGCCAGTTAACGCCATTTAATATTAGACGAATGTGGGTGGTGCTGGTTATGATCACGTTGATACTTATCGAGTAAAACAAACATAATCAAACTTAAACTTCTTCCTTTCATGTGCGGTAATGCCAGTCACCATCAGATTCTAAGCCATTATCGAGCCAAATTCTATTTCTGTGATCCATCGTATGATAGTAATGTCGCAAAATATTCAGTTCACATTACACACACATTATTCTCACAATTGCAGCCCGCAACAACACACATTTTTCCTGCACCTAGTAGCTCACCGTTGCTAAAGTCCTTTTCCTGCTTGCAGATGGATTTCTAACACTGATGCCACGTGAGTTTTAACGATGCGTGATCCTGCCCCGTTGTGGTATGAACGTATTTTTCTCCATTTTCATGCGTCCTTCGTTCGGGTGATTTTCGCTTCGTTGTTGGATTGGTTTACATATAGTGATTGGTGGCGGGGCATATAATTGGGAAATTGCTTGTGCTTGTCTCATGTCCGTTTCGATTTGGGGTGTAATTTGAGGAAATATACATAACTGCATCCACTCATTTACGAGTCACAATTTTGAGTTAGTTCATAAGTTAAAGTTGATAATTCGTGTTAATACTCTTCAATTGAATGAACATGCTATGGGATTCATACACACACTAAGATTCAGATGTTCCAGCTCAGTAATTTTTTCACTGAGTTCAGTATTTTTTCCATCTTTTTACTGAGTTTTCAACAGCAGATTTATCTCGGTAATCGTATTTACCGTTCACCAGTAACGATATTTACCGTGCATCAGTAACTTTTGACAGTTTATTAGCTGAGCACGGTAACTCAATAACGGAATATCCGCAAAAGAAATAACCAAGCGTACCGAGTTAAATCTGCTGTTGAGAACTCAGTAAAAAGATTGGAAAAATACCGAGCTGATCTTAGTGTACAGACTCATTTTGAAACTTCCAACAATATCACGGGCGTTTATGTTTTTTCTGTACACAAATGTATGTTGTTTTTGTTATAAATCTAGAAAAAGGTAAGTTTTTTTTTTATTATGAACTTTTACATACATTTTTCCTGTGTTTAGAACTGTACGAAATTCCTGAAAAAGCTTTTAGTTAGCATCAGTTGTCTTTCAGCTGCCTAATTTTATTCCGTGTGCTATGCTTCAGCCACCTCCTGAACATAGTCAACTTCGGGGTTTCTAAATCAAATACACTGTTCTCAAAAGTATCGACCAAATTATCTCTTATCATTTGATTGAAGTTTTGCTATAAAAAATAAATACGATCTTAAATTGCCATCCTGGCCCTTAACCTTCACGTACCCGACCCCCGACATTTCGTCAATTTTCATCCGATTTTTTTGTAGTCGCCGTCAGTCGATCATAAATTGGTGCTAGTTTATTATACTCAAGTGGACATGCAATATCCGGAACCATTCCGGGTTGTGATGGGGTCTGGGGGTTGCCAAAATTGATAAAAGTGATAATTTCGTTTGTTATTGTGTTTGATCCATCGATTTTCAGCAAAATTTTTGTTACGAATAGTGAATCACAACTGCGATAAACAGATTGGAATATGTTGACCCTTACGGATCTTCGCGACAGGTTCCGCGGGGCCTCATTAGGGATACTTTTGGTTTTCAACCTAAACATATCGTGCGACATATCAATCTTCATGATTTCGAATGACTGAGTCAGAAACGATAGACTGAAGTCTGTATCAACTAAAATGGCCACCCCGGAACATCTAGCACAGGTTCCACGGGAGTGTAATCGGGAACATTACTGGTTTGTAACCAAAACATGCAGTGTGACGTATCAATCTTCATGATTTCGAGAGAATGGGGCAGAAAAAAATGACTGAAGTATGTATCAACTGATATGACCGCTCCAGAAAACTTAGAACCGGATCCCCGGAGGCATCACAAACACAATAACACACGAAATAGTCACTTTTAGTCATTTGGCAAAACAGTGCAGAATTCTGGAAGTTCTTCAATTGTTTCAAATTTGGAACGCAATTAAATTGCTACGAGGTGCTAGTATGTATTTTATATAGAGCTTTTGATATGTATGGTATCATTACTGTGCCGTCCAAGAAAGTTCGGATCTTCAGCAAAGTTGCTGAGAAGTCATTGGTTCTCAAGTTGTGGAAAATGTTGTATGTAGTTAAACCGTAACGTGAAACTTGCGTTTTGAATATAGAATTTGGTACATGTCCTAGAAGATAATGGACACGTAAGTCCATGGAGTACTTTCGGAGAGTACTAAGTTTTTGTCTGGTAATTCTTTTCAGTAGAAGTGGCGATCGGGTGGCTTTGTTCGAAGGAAAAAGTGAAAAATGATGCGTGCTTCTCCTGGATTTCTCCGGAGTTCCACAAGAAATTGCAGTTAAGATTTTTTCAGCAATGTCTCCAAGGATTCTTCAAGAGGGTCTCTGATGATTCCCACCAAAGATTCCCACGGTAATTCCTTCAAGGATTTTTTAGGAATTCTTCTGACAATTCTTTCAGATTTTTTTCAAAAGTTGAAACGTATTCTTCCAGGTAATCCACTAAGGAGTCATTCAGCCATTTCTCCGTGATTTTTTCAAAGGTTCCTCCAAAATTTCTTCGAAGAATTGCTACAATAATTCCTTCAGATATGCCACAAAGATTTGTTCAAAAATTATTCAAAGTATTTACTTATGTATTTCTCTAAGGAGTTCAATATAAATTTTCCCTCGGTCTGATGCTTCTTAAACATATATCTGAGTAACGCAATGGCATATAAAGCTGAAATTTTGACATTTTGATAAGCCAACTTTGACTAGTGATCAGTCAAAACTTCAGCTTCTTACAGCATTCCATTTGTGAGATATTATTTTGGGAAGCGCCAGAGCCCGTGTTGGAAATGCCAACGGAAAATTTCCGAAATAATAATCCCGAAGTAAAAGACGGCGGCTTAAGATTACTGATAGGGGGATTATTATTTTCCTGGAATGTATAATAAGTATACATCTTATTGTTGCAACAACCGATAGTCAAAAGATAGGGCTTAAGTAGTCTGTTCGTTTAACCCTTTGAAGCTGGATTTTTTCAAGCGTTATTATGGTTTTTTTCTACATTTTTCTGTAGTTTTGGTGATCAATAGCATAAAAACGGTAGAATATTATGCAGATTATTTTTTCTGGATACCTTAGGTCATCCAAACTGTTCTTGAGATTAGATCCTAAAGTCTACGGGTGTAACGGTAACTTCTTTCATTATACAAAGCTACAATTTGTAATCTATCATGTCCAGTCTTCTGAAAGGTTAAAAGACAATATCAGATCAGTCGGGATATCCTAGGCCATCCAAACTGTGCTTGAGTTTCAATCCTAAAGTCTACGGTTTTTTTTTTTTTCATTTTTATTAATGGGTATTTTAACTTAAATGCTAATTCTACACTCAAGTCTACGGGTGTAACGGTAACTTCTATACAAAGCTACGATTTGTAATCTATCATGTCCAGTATGTCTTCTGAAAATTACAGTGATTGTTTTTATCAACTATGCTTCATACCAGTAAGGAATCCCATAATATCCCAAAAATATAATAGGTACATCGCTTATTGTTCCTGCAACTGCTTTGGTAAGTACAGTGGATTATGTAACACTACTTAACGTAGTGGCAAAAGCTATTATCACAAGTGCAGAGCAGAAGCTATGACCCCAGGAGTAGTATTGTTGATCTGGAAAATCTCAAAACTATCTTGAAATGACTCATGATATGCCAGGGGGATTACAAATTACAGTCTAAAGTTCATTGTGTTAATATCAAGAGCTAAACTTCAGGATAGTATGGACGACACTCAATGTCCCAAAGGTTCATAATCATATATAGTAGTGTCCCAAAGGTGTATAATAAAAAAATTAGACATCATATTGGTCCAGTAACCACGGATAAATATGTAACATTGCTCAGTATAGCAGATATGGCTGTTGTTACGAGTGTAGACCTGAAGTCCTGAACTCTAAGATAGTTTGGCTGACCTGGAATATCCCTGTAGAGCTTCGCGGATCCCAGCAGATTATGCAATACTATTATTTATGGCGAAAACACATTCAGTTATTCTTGTAGATTTGAAGGACTTCATTATAGAACAGTTTGGACGACCCTGAATGTCTCAATGTTTATAATAAGCTAGTAGACTTCAGATTGGTCCAGTAACCATGGTTAAATATGCAACGTTACTCAATATAGCAGATATGGCTGTTGTTACGAGTGTAGACCTGAAGTTCTGAACTCTAAGGTAGTTTGGCTGATCTGGAATATCGCTGTAGTATCTTTAAATTACATTTGAGATTTCAAGAGCTTCGCGGATCCTAACAGATTATGCAATACTATTATTTATGTTGAAAACACATAAAGTTATTCTTGTAAATTTGAAGGACTTCATTATAGAACAGTTTGGACGACCCTGAATGTCCCAAAGGTCTATAATAAGCTAGTAGACTTCAGATTGCTCCAGTAACTGCGGTTGATTATGCAACGTTACTCAGTACAACAGATTTGGCTACCGAGTGTAGACCTGAAGTTCTGAATTCCAGGGTAGTTTGGCTGACATGGAATATCCCTATAGTATCTATAAATGACATTGTAGATGTCAAAAGCTTCACGGACCCCTGTAGGTTATGCAATGCTATTATTTGTGGCGAAAATACATAAAATTATTCTTGTAGATTTGAAGGACTTCACTATAGGACAGTTTGGAAAACCTAGAACATCTCATAATATAAAACACCTTTTGATATTCTTGACGAATGCTAAATGAATACATATAAACGTAACCCACATCCAAGTTCAGCTTTTAGAACAACTGGTACATCAATTATTTCGTTTTTCCAAATTTCATGGTGTTCAGGATGTTGTAGGTTATCAATAAAGTCCCAAATACAAATATTCCCATTTTTCCCTAATAGAGGACTCAACTTGCAACAACTTTGCTGAAGACAGTATTCTGTTTTATCGAATGGGTGAATTCATACAACCGCTTCTAAGTTGGGGTCATATATGACCCCTCCGGCTCCAAAGGGTTAACTTACGTTTAGTTTCCTTATTAGTTCGAGTCCAATCTGCCTGTCTGTCTTGTTGAACCGGTCTATCGTTGCTGCATTTATGTGGGTGCAAAACATGCAATCCGTACTATCAACCCATCTTTCTATCCGTACTGTAATTTAGTCTAGATTTAGTTTTTTTTTCGCATGATAAATATTAAGTACGTTGTCATTTAGTTATTTACCCTTTAGTATGTAGGTTTTCACTAACAATTTAGGTTTAGTATAGATTAAGTAGTAAGTGGTAGATTAAGTGCTAAAAATCCCTGGTAAATTTCATAGTATGTAAGATAGAAATTCACTTGTACATATGCATGACAAAATACCTTCTGGAATACAAACTAGTTCACGATATCCAATTCAATTAGAGGCACAAATAATCTTAATTTTAATAACATTAGTTGTTCTACATTTGCTAATACAAGGATGCACTTTATCTTCTTTTTTCCTCAATTTCATCTCTATTCATCTGCCAACTCATCGCTGTGACAGATGCTCGATTTGTCATTCCGTATTGTACCTACCGACAATGGGCACGCTGACGGGTTCGTGTAGAGACATTCCACTCGTAGAGGTGCGCTGGCGTGTTGTCACCATCAGCCCGACTTCGGATAATCGAGTCCGACCTGTATTCAACTCAGGAATATCTTCAATGATTTTCTAGAAATTCATCTGAGGATTCCTTTTCGAGTATTCAGCAAGACCATGCTGAGGATGACGGGTTCGATTTCCGATCGGTTTAGGAACTTTTCGTGATGGAAATTTCCTTGACTCTCTTGGGCATCTGGTGCCTGACGATATACAAAATCATTGGTAGAGCAAGCTCGTGTTTAATAAACGTAGAAGTGCTCATAAAGCACAGAGCTGGAAAGTAGGCTTTGTCACATTTTAGACATTATGCCAATTTCTTTAGAAATTCTTGCATTTGATTCTTGCAGGTATTCCTCTTAGAAAACCTCAGAACATTTTCCAAGGTTTCTTTCTGAAAATTTCTTATTTATTTTTCCAAGAATTCTTCCAAAAATTACTTAGAGTGACAACTTTGGCAACTTTTTTGAGGATTATTCCTCCATGGAATCCTTCGGGAATTGCTACAAGGATTCTTTTAGGAACTCTTTGGAACTATTGTGCAGATTTCTCCAAGGATTGCGTAAGTAATTTCTTCAAGTTTTTATTTCAGCACGATTGCAGTAGTAATTCCTTTAGAAACCTTTCAAAGACTTTTCTCAAGAATTCCTCAAAGGGGTTTGTAGATTTAGTAGTGAATAACTGATCTAATTACTTATTACTTATAAGAGCCATCCTAGCATGTGCGAAACAACAACAACAATAACAACATCGATACAGCGAACACAGTCAGCCCAGCAATCCTAGAAGTGTGTAGCATCATCAACACTCTCCACACAATAAAGGAGAGATCTGAGATTGACAGCTTAAGTTTGATGTATGTAGGAATCCTGCTCACAGAGTCAAAAACCCAACAGTCCAACTTGAGAAAAACCGCCACACGCGAAACACGCCAACGTCACTATCACAGAATACGTTTGCAAATACTTGGTTTTGTGCAAGTAAGTCGCACGAAACCGATGATTTGCATAAGTATTCTGTTATTGTAACGTTAGTAAAAAAAATCGTCCCGTAAATCAGGAGACGGAATTTTCGCACCCTGGCCAAGTTCGCAGGGGTTGACGGTATTAAAGTGAAGGAGTTTCATTTTGATTATTGTAATGTAGTGTTCTTTAGTGAAACATATCACCTTTTTAACACTTTAATGCGCCTCCAACGGTTCATCACGAACCGGCTGCTGCAGATGGAGTATGGCTGATCATATGCATCAGACATGCTCGATAAACACGGAGGAACCGCCGGGGCTCAGTAGAGTCTATTCCCAAGCAATAGTTCCAAGTCGGTTGGATTTGAGAAGGTTTTGATGATCGTTGCAAATCCTAATAAAGATATTATAAGATTTGTGACAGGTTTTGGAACCTTTTACGGCCAGCTGACTTCAAAATGTTGTTTGGGCTCTATTTTCCACGTTTCTCGGTTGATTTTGATTAGTAATTTATTAATGTCATAGTCACTTTTTCGAATTTTTACCATGTTAGTTGGTCATATTTTCTTTAAATAAAGCAATTAAAATCGACCGAAGAATTAATAGTGGGAAGGAGATTTGCAGCACTTAATTGTGCTGATAGATTCGAAGCTAACGTGCGAACACTTAAACGCATTGTTGACGTCAATGCGTTCGACGTGACATTTTGGACAAAAACTGACTGCTTTTTATTAACTGAACAACGTTACTTGTGTATGACTAGGTTGACATTTCTAGGCTACGCTTGAGAAAATGACATGGTTTATCTAGGTAGGACCGATAGGACAATTGAACGAATTTGAACATTTTTCATAGTATTTGTAGGGGGACGAATACATAATAGTTGACAAGCAATCTTGATTATTTTAAAATTTTATTGCAATCAACTGAACAACATGACGTATTTTTTTTTATCTCTTAGATGGTATTTTGACACTAACAGAAAAATATCAGAAGTTCAGTTGCATGTTTCTGTGGGTTTTGGACCGATGACAATTTAAGGACACAAGAGATGAACACAGAGAAGTAGAAAACGATTAGCGAAATCAAGAAAACAATTCGACACAGGATCGACTATATTTTAACATACAGGGTTTGATTGATTCGATGAAAAAAAAAAAAACAAACATACGACAACTAACTTAACGAGAAGAAAAACATATTGAACCATACCACAAAATCGAACAAGACGACAAACACAAACCGTGTGACCATAACACTACATAGGCAAATCCTGACTGACTGATCAATTGAAAACTTAATGGATATCATTTTCCGCGTACGGCTGGCAAACTGCTTCTGAAAGATTACGTACTCTTTTCTATCTTCGGGTCTAGTGTAGAGGTTTTAACTCTATTCAGAGTGCAGCTAGAAACCTAGCAAAAAAAAATCAGGAGACGGAATTTATTATGGGGGTCTCCAGTTAGCTTTGTGTTTCAGGATTTGGATTGCCAATCGGAACTTTTCTCGACTTCCCTGGGCATAGTGCGTACAATTATTGCCTCTCAATATACATATTCAATGAATATTATTCATGCAATGCAATGGCAGGCAAAGGAACCCCATCAATTTATAGAGGCAGGCCTCTATTCTAACAAGCTGTTGGCCTCTATCTAACAAGCTGTTGGCAGAATCAAAAAACTTAACTGAAGTATTGAAAATCCAATTAATATCTATTCAGAGTCTTAACGAAAATTTCCCAAAACTCAAAACAATTTTTAAATTTGGTGTTTTGAGAGGATACCAAAAATTCCATAGCGTATTCGAAAGTTGGGATAAATTTAGGAAAAATGCCGTGAAGCAACACTTCCATGTTTCATCAAACAAAAAAGATGTCCCATATTGATTTATATATATATATATATATATATATATATATATATATATATATATATATATATATATATATATATATATATATATATATATATATA
>NW_026917038.1:0-46985 GCF_035046485.1 Aedes albopictus
ATGTTTGGGTCATGTGGAGGGAGTTTTAGATGGTTTTCAAGAAGTTTCAGGAGGGGAGGCGCTTTAGGGGCGTTTTCGGGGGTCTTGAAGGGTCTTAGATCAGAATTGTCATTCAAATGACTAGCTGTGCACGAAACACGAAAAACCGTGTAAACTTCCGTCAGACTGGAAAATTATTGAATGTCGGGTCAAAGTCGGGTCAATTTTTATCGTATGTTGGACCAATATCGAGCATCTGTTGGGTCTATGTTGAGTTTCTTGGCTAAAATAAAAACAGGTGAATGATAGGTTGATGTCGGGTTTGACGTCATCAATACTGGAGCTGATATCAATTGAATGATGGAAGGATAGTTGCTTATCTCAATTTCAGCTGGAAATGACGCTGAATACTGACACTTTTCAATACTGCATGGAAAGCGGGGGGGATGATTAGGGAGCACATCTCAACATTACATCCCCCTCTCCTTCCCCCATATCCCCTAAACACCACTCACTACTTCTTTCCCGTAAACGAATCTTAAGTACTCCAACTGATCTGAACACAATCAAATTCCATTTAGGTTACGTTACCTAAATGGAGGGACCTAAATAGATTTTACCTAAATGGATCCTACCTAAATGGAGGTTTGAGTGTACCGTTCTTTCAAGGATTCATTTTAAAATTTCCCTCAGGGATTTCTTAAGAAATTCCACTAGGAATTCTTCCACAAATTTTACAAAGAATTCGTTCAGCGAATCTTGCATGGATTTCTCCAGAAATTCTCATAGAAATTCCTCGATGGATTCTTCAAAAATCCTCCAAGGATGCATGTGAAAATATTGTTCAGAAATATGTTCAGAAGTTTCCCAAGAGATACCTTCAGAAGTTCCACTAGTGATTCATCCAGAAATGTCACAAAGTTTCTAAATCTTGCATGGATTGTTTCAGAAGTCTCTCCATTTTTTTTAGAAATTTCTCCAGAGATTCCTTTAGAAATTGTTCTGAAAGCTCCTTTTGAAAGATTCTTTTGAAATTCTGCCATGGATTGTTTCAGAAATTTCTCCCTGGATTCCTGAAGAAAATCTCACATGCATTTCTTCAGAAACTCTTCGGGAGAGATTTCTGGAAGTTTTAGAAAAAAATGTTTTAAGGCTCTGCCAGACTCTCCTTGTATTTCGTTGGAAAATCTTCTATGAATTCCTGAAGAATTTCTTCCATGGTTTCTATCAGATTTTTTTTAATGTGTCTCCCTGAAATTACTCAAGAAATTCTTCTAGAAAACCTCGAATGAATTGCTCTGAAAATCAGCCAAAAATTTCATTAAAAATATTTCCAAAACAACCTTTAGAAATTCCTTCAAGATTTTTTTTTTCAGAAGTTTTTCCAAAGTTTTTTTTTCCAGAAATTCCAGTAAAGATTTCATCAGAAGTTTCTTCAAAGATTCCTTGTGATAACCTCCCATAAATTTCCCCAGTTGTTTTCCATAGATTCATTCAAAAATCACCAGAAATTTCTTAAAAAATCCCTCCCTTATTTTTTTTTTGTAAATGTGGAATCTTTTCAGGGATTCATCCAAAAATTTCTATGTATATTCCTTACGGTTCGTAGGCAGCATCCATTTATTACGTAACGCTAAAATCAACATTTTTCGACCCCCCCCCCTCCTTCCTCCGTAATTCTTTTTTGTACGAAAACCCGAAATTTTTTGAATGAGCCGTAACGCTCGGCCGTACTCCCCCCTCCCCCTAGAGCGTTACGTAATTTGTGGACGGCGCCTTAAAAAAAACAAATCAAAATAGAAATATGCTACGGAATTCCTACAGGAATTCCACTAATGATTTCTCCAGAAATTTCACAGATATTTCTTAAGGAAAATCTTGCATGGATTGTTCCAGAAATTCTCCCTGGATTTCTTTAGAAAATTTCACAGCATGTCTTCAGAAGCTCTTAAGGAAGTTTAACAGCGATTACTTCACAGAAATTCTTCAATGTATTATTCTGAAATTCATTGAACAATTTCTTTAGAAATTCCTCCAAGAATTTCTTCAGAAACTTTTCTAGAGTTTCCTTCAGGAATTACACAAGAGATTTCACCAGAAGTTTTTTCAAGGATTCCTCGAGAGATCGTTCCATAGATTTCCGCAGTTATTCTTCGATTGATTTAAAAAAATCATTCAGAGATTCCATCAAAAATCCATCGGCATCGCTGATTTTCTTTGAAAATATTTTGCGGAATTTTTCCAAAGATTGTTGCACGACTTCTGGTGGATCAATTAGGAATTCTTTCAGAAATTCGTTCGCAGAATTCTCTAGATATTCCTCAATGTATTTTCTCAAAAACATCTCCAAGATTCTCTCCAAGGATACTTTCAAGAATTTTCCCTCGGAATCTTTAGTTTAAGGAATACATTCAAAAATTTCTCCAGAAATATTTCTCAGCAATCTGCTGAAATTTCTCAGAAGATTCTTCTAGAAATTATCATTGATAACTGTCCTTATTTTTCTAAAAATAGAAAATAATAAAAGTTCAATATTGCAAAATGTTCGTTTAGCTAAAAAAAAATTGAAGTCCATATATAAAGGCCAATAATTTGTCCGCCAAGGGGCATAAAGGAAACAATCACATGTTTTTTTTACGAAAGAAACACCCGACTCAATATATGTGCTCAAATTTGCGATATCTCTATTAATTTTTGAGTTATGGACAAAATTTATTGAAAACAATCATGTTTTACCAGATAACTTAAAAAATGAAAAGAAATAGCACAATTCTTATTTTATCCCATGTTTATGCATTTATTTCCCCAAATATACTTTCAGAAATACGAAATTCCTTCAGAAAGTCGTCCAGGATTTAATTTTAACCATTTTTCCCAGAAATTCTTCTGAAACCATTACAAGAGATTCTGTTTCGAATTCCACCAGGGGTTTCCACCAGTACTTTCTTGAGCTATTCCTCCTTCAATTGAATCCAGAAAATCCTTCTATGTTTTTTTTCAGGAATTTCCTTTGATTCCTTTAGAGATTTTTTTTGTTCAAGAATCCATCTACAGATTGCTGCAGGTGTGCAACTAAAGTTTTGTTCGTGGGATTCTTTGTACTTATGCATGAGGATGTGACAATAAATGAAATGTTTATTTTTTTGTTTAGGTATATGTTTTAAACAGTCAAACATTTTCAATATTTTCGTGAACAAATTTTACAAAGCCACACCATACAATGCTGCTTGTAACAACGAACTTTTTTCATTTCATGTCAGGCGGTTTCAAAGACACGCTCTTTTCTAGCAATCGCATCAGTAGTCTAGCCTGTAACAAGCCTCTCTCTGTCTGTTACGATTTCTAGTGATAGTGCGGCTGGAGTGTTTCCTGCATGTACTGATAACATCTTATCAGTATTTACAATCACCGTAATAGTCTCTATGGTCAGCAACAAAGTAGAGTTTTTAAGTTGCATAGTAGAGAGATTGTTTCTTAAGTTTTTCATTCACGAATAGTTTAATCCTTCTAAGATGTTAGGTTGGGCGCACCACGCTGGCGTAGTATACGTTCAGTGTATCTGTCTGGGCCATAATAATTCCAACATCTTACTAGTGTTGAAATAATCACATTGTATAACGTGAGATGTTGTTGCCCTCACTAATTTTTCACATATAGACTGTTTCAGAAATTATAAATACACTTTGTTTATTGAATTAAATGAACTGGTTTAATGATTTCTACCAACTTATTTCAGAGTACAGTATATTGTTCTCCATATTTGTATATTTCCTTTCAATTGTCTTGATATTCTAAAGAACAGTCGAATTCTCTAACAAATAACTTAATTTTTCAAATTTGCATTTGCACAAAGGTGCTTTTAATTATTTCAACATTATTTATCACTAAATACCAAATATTATCTAAATTTTTATCACATTCGCTTTCTCAACAAGTTGTCTAAGGAATGCCTTGATCAAAATTTGGGAAAAATCGATAAATGCATTTCCACAACATTTTTTCGGAGATTAAGTTTCTTATTTTTCAAGGTTTTCTATGGAACATAAGAACTACCACACAGTTTCTTATCTCTCCTGAACGCATTTAATCTAAACAAACTTATTTTTTCAGCTCCTTCGAGCCTTCAGATGGCAAAGGTTTTCATACCATAAAAATGAATGCAGTGAGCAGTAATTAAGACATTCGTTTGCTTATCGTTTGTTGCTACCGGTTTTGTAGAGAAATTTGAAACAAAAAAAATTGTATTGAGAAGGCCCGTAATGGTGGTTCTTGAATAAATATTCCAGTAAAAATTACTCTTATCTATCGAGAAATATCTTTGATTATCGATACAGTAATTTTTATTGTGTTTTAAATATTTTATCTGTGAATTTTTTTCTTTTCTGCTATGCTTCATTTTTTTACCTCTTTGTGCAACTTCAAATTTTAATCATCTAGTTTACAGAGCCCTATTTTTTAATTTTTACTAGAAACATCAACAAAATTGGTATTATTTGCTTCGTTAGTATATTTACTATAAGAGCTAGAAGAAACTATTTTGGATATTGTGCTCAAATTGAAATGGCAGTTAATCGCTAGTGTATTTATAATTTCTGAAACAGTCTATATTTTATGCTATCAACTGTAATTCCAAATTTAATTAGTGAAATTTTACATAACAAGTTTCTTTTTCAGATGTTTTTCAATAATATTAGAGTTAAGATAAATGACATTTGAATTTGAATTCAATTGTGCAACTACAGAATATGTTTAAAGAAACAGTAGAAGCCGACCATTCA
The DNA here is from genome assembly GCF_035046485.1 of Aedes albopictus. Lineage (NCBI taxonomy): Eukaryota > Metazoa > Arthropoda > Insecta > Diptera > Culicidae > Aedes > Aedes albopictus. Next base: position 4,758 of record NW_026917038.1, read on the forward strand.
CAGAGAATGTTTAAGAAACAAAGGGTAAATTTTTAATAATACGCCATTATGACTTAAAGTGCTCTCGTAGCTCTTTTCCGCACCATATAGTCCAAGGGGTTTGCAAGAAACAGAAAACTAAGTGAACGTTCGTCGATCACGATGATGGCCAGCAGACAGACATCCAATTGACGTCAGGTTCCAATATAGTTTTACCTTTAATAAGGTCATCCTGTCACCACACGCGGAAATGGGTCACATACACGACTGCATGGGAACTACGTACGTCTTGCTATAGCGAGTAGATACATTTTGTGCAACGTGTAGGACCACAATGTTATGAATGGGAGTAAATTACTTGCACATGGGCACATGGGGGAGAGTTTGAAGTGGTTCTTTTAAAATTATGACGGTGAATGAGACCGTCGTTTTTAAATGCCTTCAAGTGGCTGTGACAACTGATTCTACGTTACCTTACCATGTTTGGAGCCATAAGCAAGACTACTGTAGACTTACATGAAATACACTATAAAATGTCTGCATATTGCACATTTTAAAGGATTTAATCCAATTATTTCTTGTAAATTTGAATGTTTTACTGTTTAATTTTTATGCTACCTAGTAATGTAAAAAATTGCCAAATGTTTACGTTTCTGCAAGACAGAACTTTTTCCAAAGTTTTAAATAGTTTCAATGCGGGAATGTGTGAAAAACATAGTTATTTAAGGAATATGAGCGTTTGAAGAACAAATCGTTCAAAAAAACCAGACAAGGGAGCTGCCAATTATGAATATTTCATTAAGAACAAAATCACATCTACAATGTATTGCTATTAAAATCTGTGCATTACAAAGGTTCCCCGTAACATGTTTGTTATACGGGAGCAAACACTTGAATAAATAGAAATCGGTCTCCACAATATAGACACTGTAAATAAGAGCGCTTATCAACGCACATATTTTCGCAGGTAACGAACTATTTTTTTGTTTTACCAAGCATTCAAGAAGGAATGCGTCCAATCGTTTTTATGTCACAATAACGTAGATGCAAGTTCAATGAGCTCAATGTGGTTTCGAAGCTGTTATGCTCTGGGTTTGGAATCGTTGTTATTTTGTGTGTATTATTTTACACTATGGTTGGACTACAATGTATTCAATAACAAAATGCCAAAAGATAGTTTACAACCCAACTAAAAAAAGTACAAAAGTAGATGCATAGCAGCTTATGGAGAAAACACTAATAAAAGTGCTTTTGAAGCTCTTATACAGCTCTTTTTTATCTGTATTAACGAGTGGGATTCGATCCCAGGTCCTCGACGTGATGGTGAAGTGTTCTAATCATCACACCAGGTCCGCTCCACATTATTCAGCTCTTATACATGTCTTAGTCTTCGTGATCATACTGAAGGTTACGGGTTCGAGTCGCGGTTGGTCCAAGAACCTTTTGTAATGAAAATTTACTTGACTTCCTTGGACATGGAGTATCTTCGTGCCTGCCACACGATATACTTATACAAAATTATCATTGGCAGAAGAAACTAACTGTGGAAATGATCATAGCTAACACTAAGCTGACAAGCTGGCTTTGTCCTACCCGAGCAGAGGAAAATATCAAAATAATAACAACGTAATCACAAAACCTGTTTTTATATCTCGGTTTGTTATTATTAACTTATTAAGTCATCACCGTTCCATAACATGTTCTGTTGGGCAATCTTATTTTGTTATGATCGTGCTCTTGGTATATTTTCTTTAAATTACATTTCAATAACATGTTTTGCTGTAGCACAAGTTCAGTTATTATTGTGTCATTGAGACTGTACAAATATTTGATCATTAATATTACAACATAACTAGCTTTGCAATCAAACTACACCATTTGAGATTTTCGTTGTTCACAGCATTCCGTGAGGAACTGCAAAAGAAAATATTATTTTGTCATCAGTTCCTCTTCTTACTGACTTTACGTTTTAACTGTGACAGTGCCAACGTATCAGCCTTTTGTTTTATAAGCACTTTGAAAAGTATACCTGTTTTTTGTCCCAGTTTCAGTTAGGTATGAATACGAAAATAGAGAGTGTAATAGAGTGTTAGCCATTTTATGAAACATTTTGGAACAACTGCTGGAATTCAACGACGAACAACACATTTTCGACAAAAATGTAAAAAAAAATAAGTCATCAAGAACTCCATTGATTATTTTTAGACATTTTTTTTTATTGATTTCACTGCATCGAGCCCACTTAGATTCACTTGGATAAATATGTCAATCAATGAGGTTATAATGTAAATTAATGTTATAAACAATGAACCACCTAATAAAGGGTTTCAAAACGACGGTATTTTTTCATCGTAAGTTGTTTGGAAAATAAACGAAAACTATTGTTTATCTCTGTTTTCGATAATAAATCGCTCGCGACAACAATAGCGTCCCAATTATGAATGAAACATTTAACAATAGATGCTATTGTTGCGTATCCCATTGAATGCATATGGGACTTTGGAGGAGTTCCTATCCGCAACAGAAAAAAAAGAAAATTTTGTTTTCAGGTTGTTATCAATAACGTATTCATATCAAAATTTGTTATTGAAATATTTTAAAAATTCGCTGTTATTAAGTTGTTATTGAAACTAACAAAACATGTTATTAAAAAGGTCTTCCAGGAACATTTTTTTGTTATAATTTTTGTTATTTTGCCGCTTATGACAGACAAGTTTATAACAGGATATGTTATGTTAATAACATGAAAATAACTCTTTCCACTACTAAGTTATTTTTTCAAAATAACACATTTTATTATGCTGTTGCTATTCCCTTCTGCTCGGGTAGTTTCACCAAGAAGAAGAAGAAAAAGAAGACCACTTTGATTGTCATGTAATGTACAATAGCTACTCTATCAATTGCAAATGGTAGGAACTCTCGAGTTTTTCATGGTTTCCGCCAAAATGGTATTCCAAAATTTTCCCTGTCGAACTTGTTTAAATTTGAGTTCTACAAAGCTTCTGCCAGAATTCAAATTTCAAAACTTCGGAAATCACAAAGTTATATAGAAGCCACAGTCATACAACAGATTCTATTTTGATCCTTATCTAACAAACAATTAAACGTAGTTGTTTTGATAATAATGATCGACCGGTCATTTAACCGAATGTTATTTGCCAAGAGCCGAGTAGGTCGTTTGGCCAAAAAATTCAGAGGTGAGGTTATACTCTACACAGATCGAAAAAAGAGTGTAAAATTCTGTGATATATGATGCACATGTTTGGAGCGTGGGATATCACAGAATTTTTTTTTTTGGTTTTTATTTTTGTGTATTTTAACTAGTTGCTAATTCTACACTCCGGATATCACAGAAGTTTACATGACATATCGTGTAAAAGTCATAAAATATCATGTAAACTTCCATTATATGTCATGTAATTCAGCATGACTCTGTGTGTTTACATGACATATAACACAAATTTACATGATATATCATGTAAACCATCATAACACTAAGTTTACATGACTAAACTGAAGTTTACATGACGTGTAAATCTCATTATTTTTATCTGTGTAGGATGTCTATGTTGTGATAAAAGTGATTGCTAACATTTTCAACAAAGATTTTCCCTTCTTTGAAATGGTAGCTGCTAATGTAATTATCAGAAATCTTTCCCCTTTTTAAATTAGGCTATTCTTCCATTCTTTACCATAACATTTCGCATTGTTATCGGTGAGATAGCTAATATTTTTATAAGAGATTTTTCCTATTTTCAACCATAGGCAGTTTTTAAGTTATGGAAACAATGACATGATCACAATACTTAATCTTTTTTTTCGGTCAAATGGAATTCGGAAATATCTTGGATTAACAATATAACCCACTTGAAAACAGACGAACGCATCTTGAATTAATTTGTTGTGGCAGAGCCACAGGTAACTATCATTTTGAATAAAAAAATATAAATAAACAAATAAAATTGAACTGAGTTGCAAACGTCATTTTCAGGTCCTTTACTTTGTAAATTGTATATGTGGTTCAATGACAGCACAATTTTTTGGTAATATTTTCCCAAAATGAACTTGAAATTAGTGATGCTTGATTAAAATAATGAGGAGTTGTGTGATCAGAAAATTAAAAGAGTGAGATTCCTCACTGAAGATAAAGCGCTGAAGTTTTCACAAAGTTAGTTTTGGGTTTCACATATATTTTGATGAGAATACATTCAAACAATACTAAGAGAATTTACGGTTTTATTGCCTGGTACTATTCAAAGAACTATCCTAGGCGAGGTAAGGATGCGTACTGGCCTGGTCGTGTCTAGATTAGTATACATCAAGCTTAACTTTACAAAACACCGCGCATAACAATTGCGATGATCAGAGAAACCCGCCTCCAAAATTTTGGAATTTCTTTAAAACTTTAGATTAAGTTGTAGGATATAAAACTCTAATGAGGGATCAGATATAAATTTTCGGAAGAGTTTCGTTTAATTAATAGAAAATCTAGATAGGGTATTTTGATACAGTGTTGATTCTGGGGTTTGTATTTAAATTCACATCAGCGTTGTGCTGCCAACACTTGAATTATACCAAAGAATAATAATATCAAGAATACCCACTCCGCTGATGCTCGGGGGGACACTATCGCAGCACTATCTGCGGATAAAAATTCTATTTTCGTGGGGTAGTGTTTATTACTTCTTGTATGCGGATGCCTAAACTTACGCACACCACTTTCTCGTATGACAAATCATGAACACTATTACAGAGAGCTTCCACCTTGATACGCTTAGAGAGCGACACTTGTCTTGTCGCTTGACGTTTATATAGAACATGACAAGAGAGTGCATTCTTTCTATTTTTATTCCTTGGTTATACTTTTACACATATACACTAGGTAGGTGTCGGGAAAGCGGTAAGTACTGTGGTTTCTTCAAACTAGGAATGTAGTATCGGTAGTACCGGTACCGGTATTACCGATCAATTTTTGGTACCGAAATACCGGTACTGACTGAGCCATGGTACCGGTACTTGCAGTACTGCGAAATCTATCCCGAAGTATTGAAATCTGGTCATTAGTATAGCCAATATGCAATAAAAATAAGCGAGAACATTTAAATCTGAGTACTATGATAAACAACCCGAATAACCATTAAGCCGTAAAAATGGCATTAAGTCGGTTCTATAGTCGATTATGGAACCTGGCTAACAGAGCTTATTGGTTCCGTATCCTCTGATAGAGCTACTCAAAAGCCACTTTTGGCGAATTATTCGGCTGATATACGGCCAACTTCAAAATTTCGTACCAAATTTCTGGAGCGAGAGTTGTCAAAAGTGAAACAAAGAAAAAAGAAAAAAATTGTTTATCTCCTGTTCTATTCTAACTTCTGTCGCTACTGAAGTTGCTTTTTTACTACTTGGTCCAGATTCTAGCTGCTGTCCTCCGGGTTCATGATAGAAAGTCCAAGTCCGTTGCGTTTCCCATCTGCTCCACCGATGCACCATGGAAACAGTGTGATCAAACTAGTATTTAAACCATGAAAAACAAAATAGTTTAGGCATCTCGACGGTTCAAAATGATAAACGGTGGTGACGAATGCGGGAATTGATGCAGAAGAAACTATGTTTACATATAAATGATCGTGAAACGTTGCAGAAGAGGAGGGAAATGAGCTGGAGTTTGCCTTAGAGCTAAAAAACTATGAGAATCGTGTCTAGAATAACTACAATTGCTTGTAAAAAATAGAAATACCCATTATCTGTTAAACAACAGCATTCCGAGCAACATTCGAATGATAACAAAAATGATCCCGATCCGTTATCATGTTAAAATGTATCGACTTGAGTCTGTTTTGGTTGAAATTTATTTTGATTGATATAAACGTCATGTGCTCCAAGCCCTGTGACAGCACTGACAAACTTATTTACAGCTTGTAGGCTTGATATAAGCATGCAGGGCTTATCTCTCTCTCTCTTCTTGGCGTAACGTCCTCATTGGGACAAAGCCTGCTTCTCAGCTTAGTGTTCTATGAGCACTTCCACAGTTATTAACTGAGAGCTTCCTCTGCCAATGATCATTTTGCAAGCGTATATCGTGTGGCAGGCACGAAGATACTCTATGCCCAAGGAAGTCAAGGAAATTTCCTTTACGAAAAGATCCTGGACCGACCGGGAATCGAATCCGTCACCCTCAGCATGGTCATGCTGAATACCCGTGCGTTTACAGCCTCGGCTATATGGGCTCTATAGCCCTATGCAGGGCTTATGTTAGTGCTTACTGTTTATAGTGCCTATAAGCATTAAGAACGTTTATATAGAGCTTCCTGGCACTGAAATGCTCAGAACAGTGATTAGTGGTTACCTGGGAAACGTTGCATATATGAAACCTTTCTGGAAATCCAGGATAATCATAGCAATTTATATTTTTGATCTATTTATAATTTCATGGTTTGATTTTATGACATCCCTGAAAACCGGAATTCACAAATGTCTGGTAAATGGCAGATTTAATTGTTCAAAATAGATAACTCTTCATTTCAGTGAAAAGTTTTCCAGTACCGGTATTTTACCGGTACTACCGGTACTGTGAGCCTCAGTACCGAAATACCGGTACTCATCAAAAGTGGTCGGTACTGCGACCCCTAACTTCAGAAAAAAAAGTGGCACCAAAAGACTGTTTGTGGTAGTGTGCTATGATACCATCAAAATGGGGGTCCAAATGCCGTTTGGCCGAATGTTGTTTGGCCGAACGCCATTTGGTCAAATGTCATCTGGCCGAATGATTCGTTTGGCCGAATCATGATCTGAAGAATTCAAATTCAAAAACGGCATTCGGCCAAATGACCCGGAACCATCAACATGGTAGATTAGGTTATTGCGTAATTGGTACCCTTTGTAACAAGACATATTCGTTCTAATATACTGTTGTTACGTAGTGTTTACAAAAAAAAAGAAACTCCACACATAGAATCTATATCAGTGTATGCAAAATCATCCAAATGTCGATTTGTTTACATTTGCCACATACGGTGTTTTGAAAAGTTAGACTTGATGTGCATGCAGACAACCAAAACCCCAACGATTCGTGGAAAAAAAAAAACAATTTATGAAAACTTTGTATCCAATAATTAGTAGAAACCTTGTTGGACTAAAGATCTCAAATCTATTACGGCAACAGATGACACACATTTTTGTATAGTTTGGTAAGAATGGGGAACGAAATTGGTTCACACAAAAATGGAATAGTTGTACAACATCAACAGAACTAGCATGAAACGAGCTCACCAATTTATCTGGAGACGGCGTTATCAAAAAACCGCACGACCAAATCGTAAAATATCTAATCAAAACCAGGAGCGGCGGTCCCCTTCCTTCACTCAACCGGAATAAACCAGTGAATCTCCTTTTTTTATGAAAGTTTTATGAAAGTTTGAAAATATTTTCACTAAATTGCCTGATTTCAACCGACGAATCAGAGTTTCAATAGTGTACCTTTCTCATTCTTTATAGAACGATGAAAGCTTTACGACAGAAAAAAAATTGCGGCCAAAATTGCTTAAAATGTGTAGGGACGTAATAGAGAAATTGTTGTTGTAGAAAACCAACAGAGTTTGACGCCTTAATATTGCGGAATTACTAAAGCAGTAATTGGGCACAAACTAAAATCTGTTGATTATTTCTCTTTGCAAGGAATGTTGAGAAATAAACAAAAATAAAGATGCATCTCATAATATCAGACCACAAAAATATGAAATTTAATTCGGAAAACTCCATTTAAAGAATCAAATGCTGTAATGTTTCCTACTCGGCCAAAGTATTGCACAGACCAGATCAAACGTAGACGGTAAATCATCCATCAAAAGCATCTCTGTTTTAAGCCAGCACTCAAGATAAGCTACATTCCATCAGTTCATTAAGCGTACGAAAACGTAGCAAAAAAATCAATAGCACTAATAACCCTTTTTCTAGCTGAAAGGCCTTCATTATACATCTATTTGAGACCATCAGAGTCATTTCATTCGGCAGCAAATCGATCGATAGGCTTCTTTGAAAACGATTTCGCCGTTTCCAAACCGTATCATTATGTCAAAACCGTGATGGTATGAGAGATTTTCCACTTTTATTTTGGCAAAATTTCAACAAGGTTGCGTTTTGTTCTACAAAAAATTGGACGGTTTTCGCAAGTTTAATTAAATACTTGTTTTTTTTTCATGGCTTGATGACGTGGTCAAGTGCAATTGCACATTATCAAATTGTTGTTTATTTTTCGTCATCTACTTGAAACCGCAAAATTATTATAAAGATTTTATTTGTATTTTTATCTGAATCGATTTTCACGTTGATTTTCTACAACCCATTGCCTTGTTGTGTTTTATTTTCTCACTGTGCATCGATTAAACCTCAATGTCGTCTGCAACAGCAGCGCTGTAACTGCAAAGGTATAATAAGGTCCAAGTGCAAGTATCATTTCTCAATAATGGGGAAATACCTGTTGCCGTTACAAATACCCTCGCCAGACCAGCAAAATTCCCACACTGAATTATTACACTAGTCTGACACAAAGCCGTCCTCGACTCTACCGAGACGGTCCTAAACCGGTACCTGCTTCCTTTCTTTACGGTTCCTCCCTCACACGTATACCATATCCATATCACCCGTTGCCGTTGTTGTAAGGCTTCCCTTTTACAGCCATGTCTGTCTACGCACCCCAACTCAAACCAACCAACGGACTGGTCGGCATGCGATTTACCCAGTGAAGGGGAACATCGCCGTCTTTACAAAATCACCGACGACGACGACGACGACGACGATATTCCAAGTTTGCCTCCGTCGTCAGAAAAGCCAAAAAGAGAGTTCATTCGCTTTCGTTACCTTCATCATACGCGTTGTTGTTGTTGTTGTCGTCGTAGTCGTTGTCGTAGTCGTCGTTGCTTGTCAGCCAAAACATGATCATATGCGAAGTCTGCTGCTGGCGGGTCTGATTTGACCCACTGCAGTGGCACTGTCTCTCACTCAAGAAGCACTTCACTTCCACCATAATTCATGGTTCGTTCACTTGCGATGCCGTCGCGCCGAACCCGATAAATAGAGCATATGTATGGGAACACAGTACAGTACAACTATACACTTCACTCCGCTATGGGAGATTTTCGCACAGATTCTTCATCCCCGTTGGAGGAGTGGTTGTCATATTCTTCTTCACTGTCGGACGGTATCTTTCGTTCCCTGTGCGGGTATTGGATTAATCACCGCGCAACTACCATCATTTTCGAGTGTAGGACCATTAGACCGGTTCAGAATGCGTTCCTATTTTTTTTTTTCTAAAAACTTTTATGCAATTCAGTATCATAATTTCTATTTTATACTATTCATTTCAGTATCGTAACGACCAACTTTTCCGTACTGGTTCATTATATAACTGAAACGAGTTGCATAATGAAAAAAGTTGCATAATGTTCATAATGCAACTCATTTGAGTTGCAATATGAACATTATGCAACTCAAATGAGTTGCATTATGAAAAAAAAACATTGCATAATTTTTTTTTATCTGTATTAACGAGATTTTTAGCCCTAGGCTAGTTCATCTCGGGACCCACGCCTTACTTCCCTTCCGAAGGAAGAACTCACGTTTTGCGAGTTTGTCGGGAGTGGGATTCGATCCCAGGTCCTCGGCGTGATAGTCAAGTATTCTAACAATCACACCAGGTCCGCTCCAAAAAATGTCCATTGCATAAAATGTTGCATGGAACTCGTTGCAAAATTTGATTTTTCAGCACTCTTCGTATTTATCCAACTCGGCAAGCCTCGTTGGATAAATGTACGACTCGTGCTGAAAAAATCAACTTTTTGCAACTCGTTACATAAATAACTATAAACAAACTTATTTTAATAAAATAAAAATATTAAGGAAATGAAAAACCCTAAACATTGCTAGCTTCTTTAGAGGTGCAGACATAATTCCATATTCAGAATCTACACGACAAACTGGGCCAAAGTTGGTATTGGTGCGGTTTGTTGAATCACACCTTGTTGGATTTTGTATTGGACAGTTTCCCAGGTGTAAAAAAGTGAGCATAGTGGCTATCAAAAGATGCTCTTTCGCACAAAATTGACAAAAAAAAATCGATGAGTTTTTTTGAAAACTGAAAAACCCGATTGCATAGTCATCTGTCATGTCATATGATTCCTTTACTCCTCAATATCACCCAACTCCCGGAGTAATCTCCAAAGAAACTCCTAGAGGACTTTCACGTGGATCTCTTGAGAAAAGCTCAACCAACATGAATTTAATAAGGAATATCAATTCCTGGTGAAACTTCCTAAGGAAGTCCTACAGTGGAATTCAAGAAGGAACATTTAGGGTTGATCCCAGAAGCAACTCTTGAAAACTTGAAAACTGAATTTCAAGTTATAATCATCAGGATCATACGAGATTGCACAGTTATTCCAGAAAAAAAATATTGGGGGTATTCTAAAAGAAACCCTAGAGAATACCAAAAAATAGTAGTTCTAGAGAAATTTCAAAGGATTTTGAAGGTATTCCTGGGAGAATTTCAATAGGAACTGCTGAAAACTCTAGAAAAAACTTCCTTAGAAAAGCTCAAAAATTAAGTAGATCACCAGACATGATAGCATTAAGGTGAAGGTGTTTTGATTTTCATAATGTAATGGGCTCTACTGAAACATATCCCTTAAGCAAAAGCCATTTCAAGCCATTTAGTTTGAAGAATATTTCGAAGATTATTATAAATGTGTAACATGATTAGACCATCGAATACATATTTCAGTAGAATTCCAGTCGAATCCGTAGAGGAATTCCCGATGTTCTTATTGAAATACCTGGACTGATAACCATTGAACAACCTTCCTGCGATACTGAAGAAGTTCCACGAAGATTTCTCTAGATTCATTGATAAATTCCTCAATGAATTCCAGGACAAGAATTTCCGATGAAGTTCCTAGAGGAATTGCCAAAGAAGTCCCTTGATGAATTTCTCAAAAAAGAAATCAAGATACACTCGCTTGAAACTTTCTTGCGACTTTGCTGAGATCTGTAACCATTAACTGACGAATTACTTATTAAATTTACCTATAGAAATCACTAGACTGCAGCCTAAATCCCAAATTTGACATATAGAAAGTAGAACACGAATATAATTGGATTTGTAAAACTTTCTGGAAAAATCGAAAAATATCTGGCCAAACTTACATATAAAAGAAATTCAGTGGCTCTAGAAATAATGTTAAATGGTGTTTGGATTTATATACGCAAATGGCCTGGGTAAAATGGCCTCGGGCCCCCACAATATGGGATCCTCCTCAAAAAAATCCGTTTTTGGTTACCAAACATTTTTTTTTGTTTTACATTGCTTAAGTACTGTTTGAAAACAAAGAAAACATTTTTGCTCATCTCTTGTGAGCTCCGAAGGGGCCCTACATTCGTTCCGGCCCCGGATATAACAATTCTTAATACAAGCCTGCCTACAATCATCGCAAAAAAAACAATCTCTATACATTAAAATAAGTTTGAATTTGAAGCAAGATAGCTCACGAACGGATGAACCGATTGACGTGATTTTTACATTATTTGATCGGTATTTTGTTTACATTTACAAATTTGCTTAAATAATTGAATTATCGCTTTCCAACCTAGTTTCACCACAAGGAACAGCTGTCTAGGCACATGAGCAATGTTCTTCCGGTGGAAGTTTACTGGTGAAAACAGATTTGGGCAAGAAGTTTGGGAATAACGTTCCACTTTTTGCTGAAATACCCTATTAGCTGCCGGTGCGGAAAATATTTTCGTGGCTGATTGAGTTCATATTTCTTCCGAGATTCTCCTAATATATTCTTCCGGAATATCTTCAGAAATTTTTCTGAGATTTCCAGAATGAATACCGGGAAATATGAAGTCCCGGAATGAGCTAGAAAACTAAGAATAAACTTCATGGGGAATTCTTTACAAAGCTGATGAAGACATTGTTGGAGGAGTTTCCCATGGAACCCCTGCAGGAACTTCAGAAGGAACTCCTTGAGTAGGACAACCATCTGCTCAAGATAGAAAATCATTTCATGTATTTTTTCAAAAGTGAGAAAAACTCATCGAATTTGTTAAGAAATATTTTCCAATATTAGTCCAAAATCAGGATACGCCCTGATAAATCAGGACGAATAGTACCCCTATCCTTGAGTAACTGTGTAACGAATGCCACAAAAAACTCCTGGGCGAACTCCGTGAAAACTCTTGGAAAACATTTGGGAGAATTCCAGAATAGACTTACTGTGGTATTCCAGAAGGATCTGAAGAAAATCCAAAAAGAACTTCTGGACGAATCCAAGAAAAAAAATCATGGATGGAGTTCCGGAAGCAATTTTTGAAAGAGAACCCAGAATGAATTTTCGAATGAATACAAGAATGAGTTCCCGAAAGAATCCTGTAATAATTTCCTGGAGTATTCCCGGAAGAAGTTTTTGGAGAATCGGAAAAAGTTTCCGACAGAAGTTCCGGGAGGAATCCTGGAAGAGATTCTTGCGAAAATCTCGGAATAAGTTTCCAAAGAAATCCATAAGGAATTCCCGGAGGAAGCACGGAATGAGTTCTTGGAGCAATCCCGGAAGTATTTCCTGAAAGAATCCCGGAAAAAGTTCTTGGAAAAATGCCGGTAGAAGTATTTGGAGAATTCCCGAAATAAGCTCCCAGAGAAATCTCAGAAGGAAATACAACAGGAATCCCTGACCGAGTTCCTCGAGGAGTATACGAAAAAAGTTCAAACATAAATCCCGGAAACAGTTCTTGAAAGAATTCCGGAAGATGCTCCGGGACGAATCTCGTAAGAAGTTCCATAAGGGATCTCGGAAGGGGTTTCCGAAAGAATCCCGGAAGAAGTTCCTGGAGGAATCCTGAATAATGTTCTTGGTGGAATTCCTGAAGCAATTGCTGGACTGGAGGAATCCCGGAAGAAGTACTTGCAGCAATCCCGAAAGTAGTTCTTTGAGGAATACCGATAGAAGTATTCGGAAGATTGTCGGAAGGATATCCTAGATGAATCACTGAATTCCTAAGGAAAATCCTTAAGACATCTCAGAATAAAATCCTGGAAGAATGTCGTATGGAATTCCGTAAAGAATCACTGCAGGAATTTTGGATGGCGTTACTGGGGGAAACCCGGAATGAATTTCTGAAGCAATCCAGAGAACCTGGGGGAATCCCGAAATAAATCTCTAGTGAATTAAGGTGAACCCAAATTGTGGTGTAATTCCAGAAGGATATCCATAAGAAATCCCAAAAGTACAGTCGAACAAACCCGTGAGGGAACACTTGGAGGAATCCAAGGAGGAACTTCTGAATCCCAGAAAGAATTCATTAATTAATTAATTAATCCTTAATCCTTCCTGGAGGAATCACAGGTAGACCCTGTTAAAGAATCTCAGAAGAAATTCCTGGAAGAGTTCAGAGAGAACTTCTGATGGAATCCTAAGAATTTCGTAAGAAACTACCTTGGCATTTCAGAAGAAACTCCTGGAGAAGTACTGGATAAATTTTGTGAAGTAAGCGAGGATGGAAGTCCAGAAGGAATTCCGGAAGAAAATTCTGTGGAAGGGTTTCAATATCTTTCGTCTGGGACCATTGATTTGACATGCACTCATTTAAATCAATAGATACACTTCAATTCTTTATTTTGACACCAGCATTCTTTATTACACCACAAAACCTAACCTAAAAAATGCCTGACAGTTCTCAGGTTACTTGACAGATGTAACACGAACAAAAAGAGGACGGCAACAAGGTCGATAAAGTAGAAGACATGTTCTGTCTTTATCTTACTTGTGTGTGATCTGTCAAGTGACCTGAGACCTGTCAAACATTTCCAGGGCTAAGTTGATTGGTGTAATGAAGAATTGCCGCCTACCAGACTCAGATCGTCGCTATCAATACTCGTCTTTTGGTCAATCAACCGTAGGTGCAACTTGTGAAGATTGTCACGGTGCCTAGATGCCTACCAAGACGAATGTCAGGGCCTAGTAAATTCGAGGGACGCTTCAGGATTGTTTTCTGGTACTTTTCCAGCAGTTAATTTTTTGATTCCTCTGAGAGCTCCATCTAAGATGTCTCAAGGATTTCTTTCTAGTATTTCTCATTTTGAAAATTCTGTTTCTGCCAGGAGTTCCTTTTAAATTATTCCTTCTAAGATTCCTCCAGGTAGTTCCTTCTGATATTCCTTCAGGAATTCCTTCTAATGTTCCCTCAAGAGATTATTCATGGGTTCTTCCAGGAGCTTCTACTGGGTTTCTTTCAGGGGTTTCTTCTTAGATTTCACCTGGAATTTCGCCGGACATCCCCTCCAGGAATTCCAACCGTAATTTCTTCCTTCAGAAGTTCATTCTGAGTTTTCTCCAGAACCTTCTTCCAGGATTCTTCAGGCATTTCTTCCAAGCTTAACTCAGATATTCATTCCCCCATTGTGATACCCCCTGGAACTCTTTCCGGGATTTTCCAGAATTTCCTTCCAAGTCTTCTCCAGGGTTGCCTTCTGGCATCTCTCCAGCAACTCATTTGAAGATTCGTCCAGTAGTTTATTCTGAGATGCATCCAGGAGCTCTTCCTGGAATTCTCCCTGTTAAAAATTCCTCTTTCTATGATTCCAAACAAATTTCCTTTAAGGATTCCTCCAGTTCTTTCTACTGTATATAACCAGGAACTCCTACTGGGAATCCTCCAGAAATTCCTTTTATGATTCCTCTAGAAACTAATTTCGTCCTGGAGGAGCCTTAGAAGGACTTCCTAGAAAAATCCTAGAGCAAAATAATAGAGAAATCCCGGATGAAATTCGTGAAGGAAAACTTGCCTGAAAGAAACAAACAAACATTTCTCGAGATTCTCAAAAGAAACTCCTTGAGGAATTTCAGAGGAACTCCTAGAGGAATCACATAAGAAACACTGAGAGAAATTCTGCAGGAATCCCAAAAAAGACTTCTGGATCAGATCTAGAAGGGGGAATGCTGGACAAATTTTATAATGAATTCATGGAGAAATCCTAGAAGGAACTCATGGAATTATACCAGAAAAAATCTTGCTGGAAATCTTTTTGATTGAATATTTGACTGAACCCCGGAAAGAGTACCTGAAAATATCACGGTAGGAATTTCTGAAGGAATGTTGGAAAGAACTACAGGACATGGTTCTGGATAACTCTCACAAAAACTTCTGGAAGAATCCCGGATGAAGTCCCGGATGAAATTCTGGAGAGAGGTCCCAAAAAACTTCTGGTGGAATATCAAAAGAAAATCTTGCAGGAAATCCAAAAGGAACTTTTGGAGGAATCCATGCAACTACTGCCGGGTGAACCTTAGAAAGAACTCAAGCAAGAGGTTCTGGTAAAACTTCTAGTGAAAAACCCAAAGATTTTTTTGGAGAATCCCCGGTGAATTCCTAATGAAACTTTTGGTGGAACTCCTGGCTGACTTTCAAGAGAATCTTCTGCGAAGCCATTAAAAAACCTTCTTACGGAATGCCAAAAGATTCATTGAAAATAATCCTTCCTTGATCTCCATTCGATTCCCATCAAATTTTCCATATAACTTTCTCCCAATATTGCTTTTTCAACTCCTCAAAGTTACCACCTCACTTCCAGAAGAGTTCCTCAAACCCTATTCCGAACACAATCTTGCTAGGATTTATAGATAGCATCCAACCACAACTATCGATGCTTTTTCATTAAAAGTTCCCCCAAAATTCCAGCGTAATGTCTCTCATCAGCATTTCTCTTGAAATGCCTCAGAACTCCATTCAAATTTACACCTAGAACCCACCCAAAATTTATAAATTGGATCAATTCCCCGCTCGCGCACGATCAATGCTTTTCAATTTAAGGACAAACGTCTTGAAATCCCGCTTCAGCAGTGCATCAGAACTTCAAACGCACAAATCTCAAGAAGCAAGCTTCACTCAGCAGTGCATTTCATTATTCTGTTCTTGCTCACTCGTAACAAGCATAAAATAAGAAGATCAGGTGCGCTGGTTTTGTATACGAAGAGATTTGTGCCCTCGAAATCGTGAGTAGGTGCCATGGTCGGCCATTGCGGCGGTCATTTTGGGATTCTAACAAATCTGTCCTTAAAACACACTACCTGAGGAAGCGTACGAAATTTTGTCCAAATTTTAAACAACAAGGCCTCGAATCGTCAAAGACTTGAACATTTTACCTTTGAAACCACGGCATGCTGGCATGCAGTGCCCTATAGTACGCCATATTTTTTATTGTGGATACACATATTCAACAGAAGTCAGCAGTCTAGAAGCACAGAATTTCTGGAAAACTACAGTGCTGTAAAAATGATGCACAAAGCATCTGTAAGGATCGTTACTACCCATGGGCATAATAAGCTTCATGGAATTTGAGTATGATTCGAAAACCCCAATATTTTAAATATACAAACTTTCGTTCATCATAAGGCGCGATACACCTTGTAAAAATGTAGACTAAGTAATTTTGCTTCTTATTGTGAAGGTATTTATAATAGTCCATTTTACGAGCCGATTTTATGAATGAAATTTTGACAGGAGTATGCGTCCTAACCCGAGAAAATCAATATCATATCATCATCAACATTGTTGTCATTTCGTAAAATGGCTCATTCTTCCAACAATACATTCAATCTTGAACCGGTCTAATGGTACCCAATCGTCAGCTTCGCGTCGCGGCCCAGTATCGAATCATCGCCCAGTCGACCCACGATTTCGTTCTGCTTGTTGTGCTCTATATAGACACCATCGTCAACCCAGTCAGTGCGGCACTGGCAAAAGGAACACGCAAAGAATTATAGAACCGAACGCCAGATATACCACTCGCAGTCTCAGTCGAGTGTTTTCGTTGTCGTCTTCGTCGATGTTGCTAAATACCGCGCCATGCCGCACATTAATCGGTTTTCTTCTTCCCCCAAATCGCGATCGCGATCTATAGGTACATACTACATATGTTGCAGTAGGAGAACCAATTCACTTTTGATTATTTCAGAAGGTACTATCGTAGGCGCTTCCTCGCTACAACCACAAATGGTTCCGCACATAAGTTACATGCCACTAAAACACCGAGCCACTAACACCGTGAGCTAATTAGCACTAATTTTGCCAGTTTATTTTCAATTCTTCGGATTTTCCACGCCGTATAGGTAATTAACATTTCCACAATGCACACTTCGCTTGCAACTGAAACACAACACATTCCCAACCAAATATCGAGGCTTTGTTGTCGACTATAGCGGTGTAACCAGTCCACCACCACCATGTCTTTGTAGTACATATAGAATAAATCAACAATTGGCCTCTCAGCTGTAGTCGAATGTTTTTTGCCCCGTAAGTAACGGGGGAACACTTCTAGTTGTCACTCAGCAAACAATGGTATCCCTTTGATGATAAGAGATACCAATGAGTGTGCTTAAGAAAATTAGGCATCATCCACAAACTAAACATTAGAGTGGACCAAAACAAGCTAAATCTGAAATTTCAAGTCATACCCACTGACATGGAAATTTGATCTGTTGACTCTTCTCGGAATCGGAATTATCAAGTTTCGAGATCGCTATAATGTTGTCATAACATAGCATTTGATCATCCTTGTGGACTTCATATAGGAATCCCTACGGCATCCAAAACATTTATTCCAAGTGTGATGCTTCAAATTCCAGATTCCGCCTATTCCGGACCATCCTAATTATCACTGTACGTTGTGGGGCGCCAACCCCCCCTCCTCTGATGGCGATTCACGCAAACCTTCTTCAATTGCACTTGATGCATGCGATCTCAGCTGCAGCAGTCCAGCACTTCGGGCCACGCGCGACCGTCGCGATTCGTCAACTCACACACGTCGTCGTCGTCTCAAAATCCTTCCGAAAACAACCGCAACCGAACGGAATAACCTAATCGCACCGGGGAGTATCGGGTAATCCTTGTTGGACCGGACCGCGCGGACGCACCACCCCGAACACAGCCAGGAACACAGTTTCTGCACACTCTGGAAAAGTAGTGCCACACGCGGAATCACCACACATACACACCCCGATGCGTCTTCGTCACTGCGCCAACTGATTTGCCCTGCTGGTCTGGTCAAGCCAACATAGCCAGCGCAGCGCCGCCGCCGCCGTCGCTGGGGAGAGGTTGAGGTCTCGAGCGAGCGCGAGGTGTTTGCGACGCCGCCGACGTCGTCGTCGTCGTCGGTTGCGGTCGGTGATCTTCACGAGGAGGTGCTCACCAGAGCAACACCATGTGCGGCTGAGGTGGTAGCAAAACGATCGGATCGGGAAATCCGCTGAGAGCGCAATCATCGCCGCCGGTAGGAGGGGGTTGCTCAGTGTTGGCACTCAGCACATCCCAGCCGTACTTGATACGATCGGTTCGGTTCGGTTCGTATGGTATTGAACTTGATTTTCTCTGTTTGGAAGTAGGGTCGTTGTGAGCGCACATGCGGCAGTAGAGCGACACAGTCGAAGGGTCGAATGCGAACGAGTGGAATTAATTTTAGCCTGGGAGAAACGGTGAATTTTGGTGACAAAATTTAACAACAATATTAGAGAGAATATTTAAGATTTGAAATGTAGTTAATTAGGGTTTCCAAACTGCGACCACCTTCTATAGCCACTCTCAGTTACATATCATTACATATCACAGTGCAACACATAAAAAGTATACTCAATTTCAAGCTCTGTTTCAGAAAGCATCTATTTTTTCAGAACAGTTTTGGGGCTTTGCTAATGCATTTCAAAATTTTGGTTTATATAACAATCAAGTTTATGACTGGACAATTAGTACATGAAATCAACATAATTGATGCACCGCCACCGGAATATCTACGAAATTAGTGGTATTAAAATATATCTTTATTTTTTTTTTTAATTTCAGACAACAGATTTACATAGTGTTTACTATGTACAGATGTCTTAAAAATATTTTTAGTCGTTTTCGTCGTCGTTTTCGAATGGTTTATATGTTTTAATGTGACAATTTTTAACTTTGTAACTCTAAACACTGCAATAATCTGCAAATAATTCTAATTGTTCCATTTGTATACATTCGAAACGCAAATATCAAATGCGAGTACACCAAATGCGGTAAGATTTTCTAACAAGTAACCCGATGTCAACGGAGGATTTTGGATCCTAGGGTGGCAATGATCAAGGAGAATACATTTTACTAAGGTGGCGCAGATAAACATTGCAAACCACTGGTTGTCTTTTCCATTCTTCTGGTGTTCTTATGGAACTGAAATAGTGACGTCACTATTTTAGTTGCATAAGAACACCAGAAGAGTGGAAGAGACAACCAGTGGTTTGCAATGTTTATCTGCGCCACCTTAGTAAAATGTATTCTCCTTGGGCAATGATATTGACAATGGTTGCTAAGTTTCCTTTACTAACACCGCGATTAGTGTTACCGCGTTTGAAGTGCATTTAGGCAACGTTTGCATCTTAAACGCACGAAAACGCCTGAAAGAATAAAATTTTCTTAGAAAATGCGTTCATGAAATCCATTGCACATAGAACATAAATGGTTATAGGCATTTTGATGACGAAACAGGTTTCATCAATTACTTGTGACATGTGTGTCAAATACATTTATTCAAAGGCTTGTTACGTGTGCGTTGCAGTAATGGTAACAGAGGTTTGGAGCTGTTTTCGAAATCAATCAGCACATAGTAGGAGAAAATCGTTGTTCATTACAAAAAAAAAACATATAACATATTGGCTATACAACTTGATAATCCATTATTCAATCACCCTTCATAATCTATAAATAAAAATGGTGTTTGTATGTCACGAATAGGCTCGGGAACGGGCCAACGGATCGACACCATTCTTTAAGGAGTTCATTTGTGCAGTGCTCCGACATGATCGTACGAAAAAACAATTATGAAAATTGACCGGGAAAGCATCGAAAACGAGAAAGTTTGAAAATACATTTTACGGGACATTTTTCTTCCGAGCAGCATGTCAAAAAACACTGTAGGCAGGCAGAACGACGTTTGCCGGGACAGCTAGTGGTTGATAAAATTTAAAATCTGTCATATGAGCAGTATCCAGAATATTCGAAAAAGAAAATTCAGATATCTTGGAATACATTGTTCTATTTCTAGGAAATCTCATAAAACCGAAAAAATGAGACATTAATAACTAAATGTAGAATATTGAAATGTTCAGCAAAGTTACTGCTTACTGGTGTAGTTGCGGTGAAGATTAAACGTATAAACATGCTGAAATATGAACTACGATGAAAACTACTTAAAATAATGTGCTCCAAATTTAAATGTGTATGATGCTCATAATCGTTGACTGTCAAACAGAAGATGTAAATCCGACATTTTTTGGAATTACGAAATGGTATCTTCAAAGAAATTCATAAAGAGAACCTAAACGAAGACCCCTTGCGCTTTTGGAATTTCATCAAAAACCAAAGATCCAGCAACCGAATCCCTTCTGACGTAAACTACAATGGCGTTTCTGTTAACACTCGGAAGCAGCCGCGATATATTCGCTTCTTTTTGTCGAAAGTGTGTACAGCAAGGTTTCTCCAGTTCAACGCAACAACAGTTTTGCTCATATCAATGCTTGCGATATCAACTTACGTTGCCCACAATTCACATCGGCTAACGTAATTGAGGCACTGGTAGTTCTGGACTATGAAAAATTGTTCCACGTCTCTAGCATCTCCAATAGCTCTAATCTATAACAGCTCATTTCGCGAAAGAGCGTTTCCACATGTGTGGAAAACAGCTCGCACAGTTCCAATCTTCAAATCTGGAAACTACAGCAACGTTTGCAACTATCGTGGCATTTCTATTCTTTGTTGCCTTAGCAAGGTTTTAAAGAAAATGTTGCATAATATTTTATACAATGCTTTATGTCAATTTATCTCGGATACCCAGCACGGTTTCATGAAGCACCGGTCTACAACCTCGATCTTGATGTGCTACACTACAAAATTGTTAAGAGAACTCGCGGCTCAGCGGCAAGTTGACTCAATCTACATAGATTTCGCTAAGGCCTTCAACAAAATGAAGCACATCGGATATCACGAATTGATAACAGAATGGATCTTCTCCTACCTCACAGGACTCAATCTACATAGATTTCGCTAAGGCCTTCAACAAAATGAAGCACATCGGATATCACGAATTGATAACAGAATGGATCTTCTCCTACCTCACAGGACGACGGGCTTTCAAAGTTCTCAACAACATACACTCGCCGACTTTTCATATCACATCCAGCGTACCTCAGGGCAGTGTGTTGGGACCGCTACCCTTCAATATTTTTGAAAACGATTTGAACATACTGTTTTCATCATTAAAACTCTTCTTCGCAGATAACCTTAAATTATATCGTGTCATTCTCTCACCAGTTGATTGCGAAGTCTTGCAGAAGGACATAAACAACCTGATTATATGGTGTAATAACAACGGCATGTGGGTCAACAGTAACAAATGTAAAATTATATCGTTCAGTCGGCACGAGAACATCCATCGCCATGATTACACGATGGGTACAGCCACACTGGATCGAGTGTACTCTGTGTGTGATTCAGGTATAACAATGGATTCAAGACTATGTTTTGAGAAGCACATTGGGATTATTACTGCTAAGGCATTCTCAACACTCGGGTTCATACGTCGACACGCCTCTGGTTTCACCGATATTTATGCTCTGCAATCTCTGTACTGTTCTTTGGTACGAAGCATCCTCGCATACGCAGCTGAAGCATCCTGTTCATACGCTTTTCACTGCGAGACCTTCCTTGGCGGGATCCAGTGAACCTTCCCCACTATTCGGATCGTTGTCAACTAATCAAGTTGGAATCGCTATCCATTAGGCGAACGAATCAACAGAGGATGTTCATTTGCGATCTGCTTATGGGAAATATCGACTGTTCGGAGCTACTTGAACAGATTCCGATTCACGTCCCTCCCAGACGATTCCGTTATTCACCCTTCCTGGTCATTCCAATTCACCGCGCCAACTATGGAAATAACAATCCATTTTTTACGTGTCTTCGTTCCTGCAATGATGTTCTGCTGAGGATGTTGCTGATGATAACAGAACTAGGTTAGTTTCAGTATAAAAAACCCAGTCTGTACGAGACAATCGAAGACGGTGTACATGAATAAATGAAAAGGTCTTAGGATCCAGGCCGTTTAGATTGAAAAACGTTCCCTGATTCCCTTTTATTGAACAGCTTTTATTCAACTTCTCGTCAATCGTCAGGCTACTTGAAGTTACCATAGTTATTGAGCATGAGTATGATCATACAGGGGATGGCCATCCATCATAACTGTGTCAATTCGTCGTAACTGTTTTCTACGTTTGGAAAGTGCCCACATTTTGAAGGTTTTTGAAGCATTAATATATTTTTGATAGTAGTTCAAAATTTCATTCGATTTGGTTCACTGGTTTCGGAGATATGACAGTTCAAAAAAATAGTTATCTATAACAAACAAGATTAACCAATGGTAGAATTTTTGATGCACTCTATGAAAAGTTACAGCTTGTCGAACTTTTTTTTTGTGAGAGAAAAAAGTTGTCTGTTCCAAACATTTTGGCCACCCCGTGTAGATGACCGTACAATTCTCAGTTGCTACTCCGTGGTTAACCAGATCAATCGGAATTGCATAAGGAACCAACAAGCGGAGTTTGGGAGTAGCTAACGCTCTCAATGGGCAGTTAAGAGAATTTGAAGCTTGATTAAGTCAATAATGGCGCCGGCCACGTCCTTACGGTCATCAAGAAAGGTAAGGAATGTTAATGTTACGTACGTTGCTACTAGAGACCGAGATCGCCTCATCTTCTCTACGACTGTCACAGTAAAGAGTTTTTGTTAGTGGGGAGGGGGGAAATTACATGATCAAGATTCACTTTGATGGATAAATACACGAATGGTTTGGTTTACTAAATCATCAAATCATTAATATGGAACGAACTCACCAATAATACTCCATGAGTAGAGAAAAAGCCATGATAGTTGGGAAGACTACGCTTTATGTGGATTATATATCGTAAATTGATAGTTTGGGATGAATTCTTTGGACAAGTGGCGCAAACTTTAGCTCTTACATGTCACATGTTTCTGTTTCATGTTCACTGTTGCATGGGAAGTTGAGGAGGGTGAGTGGTTGAGAAAATTTCAAGTAATGCCATGCGGGGTGTCAGAAGAGTTTACGGGGGCTTTCAAGGTGACGAGAACTCACTGCCGATTTTAGTTTCAGGGGCGTTTCAGGGCAATCACAAGGCATTTCCAGGGGTTCAGAAAGTATCAAGGCTCTTCAGGAAAATCCAGGAGAGCTGAAGAAGATTTTAGTGGGGTTTCACGAGGATTTAAATGTGTTTTAGAGGGTTTATGGGGATTTAAGGGGCTTAAGTAAAATTTAAGGGTAGTCTACGGGGATTTCTGAGAGGTTTCAAGGCACTTCGAGGCGTTTCAATTGATTTAAAAGGGGCTCAATAAGAATCGCAGCGTTCCAGGAGGTTTCATTAGAGTTTGGGAGAAGTCTGTGAGCTTCTCGGGAGAGGTATCAAAGCGTTTCGGATGACTCAGAGGGCTGCTGGTTAGTAATTTGCTCCCCCAGTAAGATCGGGCCGATTGGATGACATGACAAAATCGCATACAAGACTGTGTAAAATGAGTCAATAAAAATCATGGACGTGAACACTTTAGCCATGTAGCTCACAATGCATGGTGATCGAAGTACCGTAATTTTGGGTGAAATTGATCATTTTTCACAGTTTTTGGCGTCCAATTTCTGAGTAGTAACCGTAACCGATTTTATCCAACCAAACTAATATTTCTTTTTGCATCTCTCAGCTGTCACAAGGACGTGGCAGGGGCAGTAATCGACCATTTGAGGATTGCGTCAATCTTGTGTTAGAAAAATCTTAATCTTCATCAATGGGAATTTTGATGACAAATTATTATTCAGCGATTATTTGAAAGCAAGAAACATAGAGGAGCGGACCTGGTGTGGTGGTTAGAATACAATACTCTCACGCCGAGGACCTGGGATCGATTCCCACTCCCGACATACTCACAAAATGTGGGTTCTTCCTTCGGAAGGGAAGTTAAGCGTGGGTCCCGAGCTGAACTAGCCTAGGGTTAAAAATTTCGTTAAGGACAGACTTGTTAGAATCCCAATATGGCCGCCACAATGGCCGACTTTGGCACCTACTCACGATTTTGAGGGCACAAATCTCTTCGTAATCAAAACCAGCACACCTGAGCTTCTTATTTTATGCTTATTACAAGTGAGCAAGAACAGAATAATAAAATGCTTTGTTGTTTGAAGCTTGCTTCTTGAGATTTGTGCGTCTGAAGTTTCGATGCACTGTGGAACCGGGATTTCAAGACGTTTGTCCTTAATACAGACAAAAAAATAAATCTAGAAACATTAATCCGAATGGTCAATGGGCGATACTGCAAGGTAACGAAAGTAGATTTCTTTCACGGTCGCTAAACACACTATTTGGGAAAATGTCAATTTTAACACTGACATGTGTTACTAATCTATATAAATAAAAATGGAATGGTGTTTGCATGTCACGAATAGGCTCGGGAACGGGTCAACAGATCGACATGATTCTTTCACTGTTGCATTCCGCCAGGGCTCCGACGGGTTCGTACGAAAAAATAATTAGAAAAAGTGACCGGGAAGGCAAGAAAAACGGGAAAATCTGAAATTCCATTTTGAGGGGCATTTCTTCATGGAACCGGATGTCAAAAAACAAAGTAGGCAGGCAGGACGACGTTTTCCGGGACTGCTAGTTATTTTTAAAACTTGTCAACTCATCATTCAATAGAGTCCACATGTCGATGTTCTACATCTCGATATCTCTCCCTATCTCGATGGTTTGGTCGGTCTGCATACATTTTACCTTTCTACATGTCGATATCACCTTATCTCGATATCTCTCTATCTCGTTGCGATCTCGTTCGTTTTTGTTCTAGATTTTCTCTCCATATGTCGATATGCCCGTTTTTACAGGTTGCTAGATCTCGTTTCTTAGGTGCAAAACATTCTGGGAATGCGAAGTGACATCTGTTTGTTGACGGTTTTTCTTAGTTACGGACGATTTTTCAATCTAGTGTGCATTACAAATTGGTTCTTGAATTCGATCTCTCCCTATCTCAATGGTCCCTTCAATTGTACTAAGTTTAGAGATTTGTTCTTGGCAAATGAAAACGGACCTAACGCCGATCAATTTCACCCGATATCACGGTGACAATTCGTATTAAACAAAATTGTAATATCCAGCAAACAGTTCAGTTCGTTTGAATCGCGTTTAGGATATACTGGCAGATATCATGTGACGAGTTGGGTGCTTATGTAACTGTAACAAAAAGGGGTGTGGGTTCAGAAGTCGTATGTCGAGATGAACCAGCCGAGGGCTGAAAATCTTGATAATGATGATTAGTAATAACAATAATATTAATAAGAAATCGTATGTTTCAATCGTGGGTGGATATAGGCGGGCTGATGAATGGAGAAAATGGGTGAAATATCGTTTACAAGATTATATAATTCAAAATACGTCAAATCATAAAAATTGCATCATCCCAAGAGGAAAAAAAATAATAGGAATAATGCTCCAAGCACCCTTTCTTCCATGGCGCACGGTAGCACACTTTTAAAAGTTGAACTGTAAGAAGATAATAGAACTTGGTGTCCCTGTTGTTGTCATGATTATGGCTTATATAATATGTTTTAGGTATGGTCGATTGTTTTTCAAATTTTGTATGAGTAAATCTCGATATCACTACGGCAGGCCCGTGTACAAAAGTCGCGCCAAGGGTGGGGTTTTTCCAAATTTCGGCAAAAGGCGGAGGGCGCCCAGTTTATGAAGCGTCGGTAAGGGGGCGGGGGTGTTAACATCCAACCCCACCTTACCCCTCTGTTTGGGAGCTGGCTGTGCAAAAGTTGTTGACCCAAGATTTGACCATTCTGGTCAAGGAAAAAAAATGCAATGCACTGAACTCTAATTACTTGAGCGATTCGTTTGAGGTGCGGTATGCATTAGATATACTTTCAAATGGAATGTACACCGTTGCAGGTGATGTTTTCTAACGGTTTAGATCTATGCGGGATTCTGGCTACGGAACCATCGTGTTGGTGGGATAGAAATACCATATCCTTGGACGCAACATCTTCATTTTCCTAGCGTACATATTGCAATCTTTAATCTGCTGCTTCTTTTTGAGCACCCGATTCAGTTGTTTCTATCGGCTTTCAACTCTACCCATGTTCTCTCGCCGCTCTCTTACGACATGCGGGATTTCCCGCAAGTTGTTCCGCGA
This sequence comes from Aedes albopictus, assembly GCF_035046485.1. Taxonomy (NCBI): domain Eukaryota; kingdom Metazoa; phylum Arthropoda; class Insecta; order Diptera; family Culicidae; genus Aedes; species Aedes albopictus. The sequence goes on from NW_026917038.1 coordinate 31,053, forward strand.
ATCGTGAGTTCCTCCCCGCTTGCCAGAAAAGTCGAAGCACATGGCTGTACAATTTGTGGTGAGTACCTTTGAACAACTTCGGCCCATAATTCCGATTCCTGTATCTGTTCTGTATGTGTAACTTCGCACCGAATGGAGTAGGTACACGCGCGCGCGCTATATCGATGGAACTATCAAATCATCGTTGCGACCGCGTGCATCGCGCGCATATCAATCAGATCATACCCTGCTATCTGCTGACAACAATCAGCTATCGTATGTGTATCGGCCATGTGGCCTGTTCGAGTACTGTGAGACATTTCGCGCAAAATTTTGCGCTTGTGTGAGCCGCACATCGAACCGAATATTTTGGGTGTGTAATGATATTACACACGTTGTGCATATCAGCTGAATCATCCACACACTCTGCATCGTAATCGTTTCGTGTTTATGCTCAATTACCGCTCTGACCGATCGACGCGATGTCGTCTATTGCGTGAGAGTTTCCTCAATTTTGTGCGTGTATAAATGGGCAACTGCAATTCTTACGACGACGACGACTTTGGCGTATCAGTCTGCCAGTGGTCCTTGAATGGGGCGAATTTCGAATTACCTCCCGATGAAGATTGGTGGTGTTGACCTGCCCTAATCAATGGCACCTCCGTCCGATAAGATGTAATGATATCTCCGTCGTCTGATCGCTCGGACATAATCAGAGAAATACGACAATTTGGGTCCGCCATAAAATATATCGCCGTCTAGACTTCATTCAATAATCAATGTTACAATGTTAAGCAGCGCCTTCCCAGGTCAATGTTCACTGGGTCTCTGTTCAATGAAACTGTGCCGTCATATCCCAAGCAACATCCGCAATAGCTCGCGCAGGTGCAGATATAAACACAGTCTACAGTAGGCGAGCGAATGCATAATCAATCTTTGTTGGCGTGACTTCGTTATATCCACGGTGTACAGAAGGTGATATATTCCCGAAATCTGACAGCTTTTTGAGATTGACAGCTAAGATTTCCAATATACTATTCTCTTTTTATGCCATTGGCTGAGGTGCATTAATGAAAAAGGGAATGAAAGAATGTGCAAAATTAAGTCAGGGCATTAATGAGGCTAAGTGTCCTCATTAAAGCCTCAACTTCACCAGAATAGGTCTTGCTCACGGGCGTTTGAGTTGGCACCAAAGTTGTTTCCTCGAAGTTCCTAGAGACCCCAAAAGAAGAGGGTTTTAAGAGGCTTTAAGAGCGTTTCAAGGGGGTTCAGAAGCCTTTGAGGGCGTTCCGAAAGAGACCCTCTAAAACACTCCTGCGACCCTCTGGAGCTCCCTGAAAACGCCTAAGATTTACTGAAACATCCCTGAAACCCGCAAGTACCTGAAATCCTCTGGGACCAACTGAAACGCCCCTGAGACCCCCTCAAATGTTCCGAGACTCTCTGAGATATTCTGAAATGCTCCTGAAACCTCTTGAAGCGTCCCTGATACTCTCTGAAATCTCCTGAATTGCCCCTGAGATCTCATAGCAAATTTCACCCCCTTACAACTCACTGGGACAATCTGAAATGCCCCTGAGACCGCCTGGAGCCCCCTGAGACTACTACCTAAAGCATCCCTGAGACTCCTGGAACTTTCCTGATCCCTGGATTTACCTGAGACGTAGTAGATCCCCTTGAGGCTCCTGGAATTCCCCTGGATCCCCATGAAACGCCCCTGATACCTCCAGCTGTCCCACTGAAACCCCCTGACATCTCCTGAAACGCCCCCGAGACACCTTGGAACCCTCCAAACCCCCTGGAATACCATGAAAGGCCCTTGAGAACTCGTAGTGTTCCTCCCCCCTGGGGGCCTCTAGGACCGGCTGGAACACTTGTGAGACCCCCTGAAACACCCTTGAGACCCCCTGAAACGCCCTTGATACCCCTTGGAATCCCTCCGAGACTCTGTGGGACGTCCTGAGATCGCCTGAAAGGGCCCTGAAGCCTTTTTAGCGTCCCTGAGACCCGCTGGTGCCCCCGGGAAATCCCCTGAAACTTCATATTACTCCCTGAAACACCCTGGGACCCCTTCGATACGCCTCTGAGAACTCCCGGTGCCCTCGACTTTATCCGCCTTTTTTGAACAAGATAAATAAAAACATGTTTCGCTCAGCGTTGCAATTTTATAATCAATATTAATTCATTTGATGTCTTTATTATTTTTGTAACGTGATGTGACGTGACTTCTGCTCCTCTAGCACCTAACCTTATCAGGATACTTTCAGGGATTGCTGCAGGAATCTATGCAGTATATTTCTTGCTGGTATGGTTTTAATAATTGCTGGTTATTTTCTTTCAGGAGTACAATCTTCTAAATTTCCTTCACATTTTTCTAAAGATTTCATCTATTTCTTTTGGGATTACTCCAAGAATTTTTTATTGGAAACCCTTCAAGAGGTCGTAATGGAACTTCTGAATAAATTCTGGCTGCGATGCATTCAGGAATTTCTTCCAGATCCTTCCAGGAATTTGTGCTAGTATTCTTACAGGAAATCCGCCGGAGAATTCTACAAGTATCCCTTCTGAAATTCCCTTGAACATTTTATCCAGTGATACCTCCAGAAATTTGTTTACACATCTTCAGAACCAGATGGCATTCGCCCAAATGGCGATCGGCTAAATAACATTAGTCCAAACAGCATTCAACCAATTGGCTGGGCACCGTCAGGAACTTCTCTTGGGATGCCATCAGAAATTCTTGCTGCTATTCCTACAGGACTTGTCTACAGCAAATTCTCTCGGATAGTACCTAAAAATTCTAGTAGGGAATTTTCCAATAATTTCTTCAAGAATTTCTCCGTGTATTTCCAGGCATTTAGGGATCTTTCCAGAATTTCATTTTAGGATTTCTTCAGAATTTCTTGCTGGAATTCTTTAAGAAGTTCTTGTTCCTTCACGAAATTCTGCTGGACTCCAGGTATCCCGGGCAAGACTTTTACAGGAAATACTTCAGGAATCCCAATAAGGATGTATCCAGGAATCTCTGAAGCGATTTCCCTTGAGATTTCCTCAATAACTCTTGCTATAGTAACTTTTTGGATTTATTCAGTAATTCATCTAGAAGCTTCCCTAGGGATTCTTTCAGAAATGTCTCTGAGGATTCTTTTAGGAATTCCTGCAGGGATGCAGGGAGTTCATCCAAGTATTTCTCCGATGACCCCTCTAGGGATTTCTTTAAAAATGTGGATGCCTTCAATTATTTCTCCAGGAATTACTAAAACAATGTTTCCAGGAATTCCTCTTGGGATTTCTTCAAAATTCCTCTTGAGGTTTCACCAGGAACCTGGCATCTGGGTTTTCCTGCGGAATTATGTCTTGGTATTGTTTCGGGAATTTCTCTTGTGATTTCTAACGAAATTCCTGCAGAGATTCTTACTGGGAATTTTACTGGAATTCATGCTAGAATTTCTCAAGGCATTTCTGCTTGGGTTTCTCCAGAAACTGCTCAGGCCAAGTTCCACTGGGAACGTAGAACCACGAATAAAAATAAGATCCCTTAGAGCTTTTTTTTTCAAGAATTCCTGCGTGAGCTTCAATTGGAACCCCCAAAATGATTCTACTATAAATTACTCCAGGGATGTATCCAGTAATGCATCCCCGAGCAAAGGCGGATAACAAAATGATAACAAGTTTTGTTACCTGGTTATCATTTGTTTGATAATTGAGTTTGTTATCATTTAGGTTGAATTAAGAGCCAGCATAACAAAAATGATAACTTAAATTTACTTCGAGGATACCAAAATGATAAGTAATTAAATTATCATTGAGTTCAAGTTGATAACGAATAATGTTATACAATATTTTGTTCAACATTACATTTAGTTAGCAACATGAAAAAAAAAAATACAGCTGATTCATAACTGGTTTTGTTATCAATTAGTTATCATTCAGAGCTATTTTATCGACCAAAACAGTAAAATTCTACTTTACCGGCATCATCAGCAATTGGAAAAAGTTTCTTTCAATTTACAACCAATGTTATCAACTATTGCGCCAGGCTGGTCTCAAACCCTGATCGAGTGATCGCCGGTCGCAGCCGATAACCCCTATACCAACGGGACTTAGTGAAAGTAAGAGTAATTGAAGGCTACGCTTTCTTGCTGCAGTCGCATTAAAGATGGAAAGCTGAATCTATTTTTAGATTCGAGGTTCATCAGACACTCAGTTTTGGGAAAGCTTTGACATATGCGTTTGGAAGCTGATAACATGCTTTGTTATCATTTAGAATTTTTATGTTATCGCGATAGACTAAAATTATCGATAACTTAATTTGTTGTCATTTGGTTATCATCAAATGGAGAAGATGATAACAAAACTAACAATATGATAACACCGATAACATAGTTTGTTATCAAAGTGATATCACTTTGTTATCCGACTTTGCTGGGGTCTAGGGATGCCTCTAGCGATTTCTTCGGAGCTTATAATAATTTCTTCTGAAAGTACTCAACGGATTTATCCGCGAACTCCTCTAGAAGTTTCTACAGGAATTAATTACGGGAATCCTTTAGAAATTCCTGGAAGTGGAAAAATGTGTTACTGCTGCAATCGTGTGGCTCTACTCTTAACGATGCAGAGAGTGATGCACAGTGCTTGTCACAGTGCATGCATTTGTTTGGTGCTTTCAACAAACAGAAAAAAGAACCAAATATATTAATAAGAGTTTGTGTTTTCAGCAAAGCTGTTAGGCTTTTCAAGAACTTACAAGCGTTGGATAGTTTGATTTGAAATTTCATTATTGTTTCGTACACGCTAAGAAAAAAATACTCTAAATTGAGCAAGATTCACGCAAAACTGAGCTAAAATGGAACAGCTCAAAAAAATGAGTAAATTGCATTTCCAGCGATAGCGCTGGCCCAAGTGCAAGCTGATGAGATTTTTGCACTTGGGCCAGCGCTAGCGCTAAAAATGCAATTTACTCATTTTTGAGTTGTCCTACTTTAGCTCAAAAATGAGTGAGTTTTCTAACCGTGTATAGTCAAGCACAGTGCCAAACACAGAGACAAGCACAGAAAGAGTACATACGAAAGAGTGCAGGAGACAGGAGGCCTCCAGCGCATGGCAAAGGAAGTGTGCAACACACAACCGATTTCCCGTACTATCCTCTTTCTGGTTTGTTGTGCTGTCTCGTAGCAGTATGTGCGTCACGCAAAGAGTTTTGAGTCGCACTATATCCTTGGCTGTCCCGGCAGACAATATCCGTGAAAAGGCCGAATCGAATGCCAGCGCCATAAATCAGCCGGTGTTCCAGATGGTTATTCAACAAGGCTGAATGGTCAACTAATCAAGCTGTCCCAAGTCCTAAACCTGGTCCCCGTGTACTCCATTGGTGGAGCCGCAAAGTCTGGAAATAGCGTCAATCTACGTGGATAAACACTGAGAGCTGTCCAAAAACTACGGAAAAAGTTACCTGCTAATCAGCCCAATCTCATTGAAGCTCTGGAGTAGTAGCGTGCAGGCAGATCATCTTTGAAGCCAAAGAAAAACCAGGGACAGAATTCCTGGCGGAATTTACTAAGACAAGCCAGCATCTGAACTCTTGCGGCGCAACAATTGTTTCCATGACAAAAGAAGATCACGAGGAGTGGCCCTCAAAATAAACGGCGGCCTGTCCTTCAGATGAAGCCATACTACGATTTGTGGTCCTTTCGAACAGCAGCCAATACTTCAACCTTCCATTTACCCTCAGCGAACCTAAATACGCACTCAAAAGGGCAAAGGGGAAATCCCGGACTGTATCATATGCTGAAGAATTTTCCCTTAAACGGCATGCTCAAATAGCAATGGACCTCCGGAACACTCCCAGAATCTTAGAGGCATAGTTGAAGGTCCAGAACATCATGGAAGGGCGAACATTTCAAGTTGTCATAGAAAATCATCACTCGAATACTATGCATGAAGCGACAGGCGTGCCCTTGGGTATGCCACAGAGATCCGTTTTGGCAGTTACCCTGTTTCTTGTGGCAATGAGAGGGCACATGCCCCCTCTTTTATCCCGCTCTTTCTAGTGTTTATCAAGGAGAATGACTGAGAAAAAAGAAAAAGCTAGCTACGCCAATGAGTATTCGGATCGCAGACGAAGTGTATACCTCGTTTGTGACCTTGAATGGATTGCAGCAGAGTGTTGCTTTTTCAAATTTGCTGTTCAAATTTGCGCTCGAAATAACGATTAGATCACTTACATAAGAAAACGGACATCACACGAAACACCCATTGGTTCAGTGGAGAATATTTCGTTGACTGGAGCGGGAATCGAACCCATATTCCGAGGCTTACAAAGCACCGTGACGACTAACCCGAGCAGAAAAGAATACAACTAAATAACATATCATCAAGGTTGCGACCATTCATTTGCAAAGATTTACATTCATTTGCTATTATCTCAGTTCAGAAACATGCTATCGAAAAACTATCTCAGTTCAGAAGCACGCTATCGAAAAACAATGTATGGATGACTTTAACCTTGTAGTTTTATCTGAAAGTTTGTCGAATAACTTTGGGGTCGCAAACGTATACCAAAGTCGTGAGCGAGCTGTGAAGGCAACTCTCCACGCGGTGAATGTAAATTTCATTCACGCTGTGGAAAGTTGCCTTCACAGCTCGCTCACGACTTTGGAATGCGTGTGCGACCCCAATGTAATTCGGCAAACTTTTAGATAAAACTACAAAGTTAAATTCATCCATACATTGTTTTAGCGTGCTTCTGAACTGAGATAATAGCAAATGAATGTAAATCTTTGCAAATGAATGGTTGCAACCTTGCATATCATGGTATTAATCTTAAATACCATTATACCTCGATATGCCCCTCATTAGGCTGTAATAAGAGGCAAAATAACAAAAACGAATACCATAATTTAGTATAAGGAACACCTAGAAGATATAACATCTTGTTATTTCGATTATGAATGCATACCTAAAATTTCAAGTCCAGTTTTTGTTATTCAAAAGGTATTGAATAGCAAAGTAATAACATTACTTGCTATTAAATTGAACATTTTTAGATAGCTCTAAGATGTAATAGCAAAACTTGTTCTTTGGTTATTTTCACTGCTTAATAAACAAAAACCGCATCAATACCAAACTCTGCTCAAATACCTCCAATTCATATTACGTCTTAAAAGGATTATCTCCGTAGTATTACGTTCTGTTAACGTACCTCCATTCGTTTAGCATAACCAATACCTTTTAGTTATCCCATTTTACCTATTCTTCCGAGTACGGTAGAATTAACTTCTGATGCCCAACAACGAATGTGACACAGCTAATCGCGTTCGGTAATTTTTACCGAAATCTCAACCGCTGAGCGTTCGGTAATGGATTTTTAACGAAATTCTGTAAAAAAATAACAAATTTCGGTAAAATGTTATCGTTTATCTGTCAAACTTTAACGAACTTCGGTAGAAGTTTCTACCTTTACCGAATTTTTCCTGTAAAACAAACTTAACGGTTGAGATTTCGGTAAAACATTACCGAAGTCGGTGATTTTTTCTAACTGTGGAGCCGCGATATGCGGAAGGTATCGAAAAGCAACTAAGACAATCTAGCATCACCAGATTAGCTACTTCATTAGATAGGCGCCCAACGTTCTTGCTGGTGGACTGTACGTAGTTAGATATCTAGTTTACGACCAACCATAAAATTTGAGCTCACCCACATTTGCTTCGCAAATCAGCGATCATCATCATTAGTATCCGTCCGGAGGTACGGAACCGAGGTCAAGTTCTCTACTTATGAACCATTTGCATGTCGTGACGGACCAAGGAAGCTAAACTCGACGATTTCCCACGGTGTGCACGGTCACTGTTAAAATCTACCTGCAGCCTTCGGCTGCACTAGCACTAGGGACTACAATCAGTTCCCAAGGTAAATTGATTTGTTTTACCTACATAGCTTGATTATAAGTGTGCGACGATCCAAATTAGATTATCGATAAACCATCCGGAATGATATGGTTTGGTGCAAACTGGGTCAATGTTGAATACTGTATTGGTTTCTCTACACCAGGCGATGATTTCAGTGGCATTGCATTGTTGAATAATGTAATCCGTGTATCACGTTACGTATTGTGCTAGGAGACATCAAATGGATCATGATTAGGTTCATGAAAAGTGGAGGTGTGGCCATGCTGACAATGACAACCTGTTTCGACCTCGAAGGAAAGAAAATGTGTGTGCTTTGCCGGTCATTCTTATGGTCATCGCTTTCTTCAGAATGCACTACCGTATATACTGGCCGGTTCCTCTAGAGGTAGCCTAAAAGCATGTCAAAAGTCACGTACGCAAATAGTTTAGTAGTGTTGCGAAACAATTCGCGGACTTGATGTTAGTACCTTCTGGAATCTGCATGTGCAGCGATAGATCTAAATGGAGGTGTTATGTAAACTGGAAACCAGAACATACCTAAAGTGAAATATGCAGTCGACCTGGTGTTAAAAACTTCTGGAAACCCGTTGATCTACTTGCTTTTCGATTTGAATGCTGATTTTTGTGGCAACGCAAGTTTCAGCTTCTACTTGCTCAATAATGGATAATTTTCCTTTAATTATTTGTTACAGTTTTTAAACCAATAACCGGTCATGCAACCAGTCTTTGCTCATCGTTTTGCATATAGGATGGCTGATTCTTCGAAAAACAAAAATGCCTATATTATAATGTGCATTGATGATTTTTTTCTGCGGTATCATCGTTTGAACATTTTGAAGCATACAGTTATATAGATCACAATTACGACATTGAATTTCGCTAAAATGGCACAATCAGGTCGACAGACACCAAACTGTGGCTACAGCCGAAATGGCTCAGGTTCAAATTTTCCCTAACGCGGTGCACAAGTTGAAAGTCGTCCAATTCGTCTAGCTGGTTTGCACGGCTGCTTGTTGGGTATCTAGAACTTTCGCGTGTTTAAACAAAAATCGGCATCGCGTGCCAACAACGAATTGGAAATATACGTCGGTACAAGAAATATCGCCCGCTGGTTCCAGAAGCGCATCGCTAATTAAATCCAAATTCGATAAAAATTATGTCACCTTAGGCGGTTAAATGTAATTTAGAGCAGCACAGAATTTGTTAAATCGATTGAAATTGTTTTCACGGGAAATACGAATCAGAATAAAAACCGTTCGTTTCGGCAAGTTTTGCGATGATTATTGTTGACAGGCAACAGTAGGCTTGAACAGCAGCATTGATCTCATACATATACTGATAAGTATTGGCGCCATTATGTTCAAGTTGATTTTAATTGGCTTACCTTGGAGACTCGTTGCAAATAATTTATGACATGAAACTAGGAACCTGCAGATGGACCTGATTGAAATAAGAAACTTCAGAGAACTTTATTATATGCACATTGTACAAGCAAAGGGCTGGTTATGTCTGGCTGGATATATTTTGAGCAGCCCAAAACGAATGATGAGATGGTACACACCAAGAGTGACAATAATTGCTACCATGATGTTCCCATTCTGATGTACGCCGATTTGATTATTGAGTTATCAAGGCCAAAAAGAAATAAATTGTTCAACCTTCAACGGGATTTAGGGTGGCGGTACCAGTTACTTATATCGTTTGATTCAATTTTTCAATAAACGCCAGATTAATGGCTTAAAAACAGAACTTCCATGTGTAGCTTTTATTTTCTATCGCATAAATAGTGTTTCTATTATGGGCTACCAATGATATCTTTAAACTTACTGCAATGTAATAAGAAGCTCTTTAACCCATATCCGCCCAGCGTTCTGTTTATAGGACAGTACGCAAAACGTAGACATAACCGATCGTGCTCAAATTATGTTGTTTGGGTCCTGAAAAGGGTCCTAAAAAGCTTTGATCTGATGGGATGCACACTTAAAACAGAATGCCGAGATCGGCATGCGCGAATCTCGGTTAAAGACCCCCTGACCGAGCAACTATATTCTAACTTAACCGAAAAACTTAGATGATCAGAGCTGTTTTTGACTAGTAAAAATAAAATTCTGCATCCTCGTATTTTTTTTAATGTATGCAGGAATTCCTTCGAAAATTCTTGGAGGAATATCTTCGAAAATTCCTGAGGGTATTCCTTCGGAAATACCTGGAGAAATTCCTTTGGAAATTCCTGAAGGAATTCCATCCAAAATTCCTGGAGGAATCCCTTCGCAAATTCCTGGAAGAATTCCATCAAAAATTCCTGAAGAAATTCCTTCGGAAATTCCTGGAGGAATTCCTTCGGAAATTCCTCGGGCAGTTCCTTGGGAAAATCTTGGATGAATACCTTCGGAGATTCCTGGAGGAATTCTTTCAGAAATCCATAGAGAAATTCGTGAGGAAACCCTTAGGTGAATTCCTTACGAAATTCCTGGACAAAATAATTCCAAACTTCCTGGAGGAATACTTTTGGAAATTCGTGGAGGAATTCCTTCGAAAATTGCTGGACGAATGTCATTGAAAATTCCTGGAGGAATTCCTTCGGAAAGTCCTGGAGGAATTCCTTCGGAAAGTCCTGGAGGAATTCCTTCGGAAATTCCAGGAGGAATTCCTGGAGGAATTCTTTCAGAAATTTCGGGAGGAATTGCTTCGGAAATTGCTGGACGAATTTCATTGGAAATTCCAGAAGGAATTCCTTCGGAAATCCCTGCAATAATTTCTTCGGCAATTACTGGAGGAATTCCGTCGCAAATTGCTGGACGAATTCTTTTGGAAATTCCAGAGGAAATCCTTCGGAAATTCCTAGAGGAATTCCTTCAGAAATTCCTGGAGGAATTTTTTTGGAAATTCTTTTTAGTTTTTTTTTGGAAATTCCTGGAGGAATACTGTCGGAAATTCCTAGCAGAATTCCTTCGGAAAATCCTGAAGGAATTCTTTCGGAGATTCCGGGAGGAATTCCTTCGGAAATTCCATTAGGAATTCCTTCGGAAATTCCATTAGGAATTCCTTCAAAAAAATCCTGGAGGAATTCTTTCAGAAATTTCGGGAGGAATTCCTTCGGAAATTGCTGGATGAATTCCTTTGGAGATTCCCGGAGGAAATCATTCGGAAATTCCAGGAGAAATTCCTTTAGGAATTGTAGTCCTGAAGGAATTTCCTCTGAAATTCCTGGAGGAATCCTCTCGGAAATACATGGAGGAATTCTTTCGGAAATTCCTGAAGGAATTCCATCGGAAATTAGTGGACGAATTCCATTGGAAAATCCTTGAGGAATTCCTTCCAAAATTCTTGGAGGAATCCCTTCGCAAAATCCTGGAAGAATTCCTTCATAAATTTCTGGAGAAATTCCATCGGAAATTCCTGAAGGACTTCGTTCGGAAATTACTGGAGGAATTCCATCGAAAATTCCTTGGCAAGGTCCTTCGAAAAATCTTGGATGAATACTTTCGGAAATTTCTGGAGGAATTCTTTCAGAAATTGCGGGAGGAATTCCTTCGGAAATTGCTGGATGAATTCCTTTGGAGATTTCTGGAGGAATTCATTCGGAAATTTCATAAGGAATTTCTTTAGGAATTCCTGGAGGAATTCTTTCGGAAATTCCAGGAGGAATTGCTTCGGAAAGTCCTGAAGCAGTTCCTTCAAAAAATCCTGGAGGAATTCCTTAAAAAATTCCAGAAGAAATTCCTTCCAAAATTCTTGGAGGAATCCCTTCGCAAATTCCTGGAAGAATTCCTTCGGAAATTCCTGAAGGAATTCCTTCGGAAATTTCTGGAGGAATTCCTTCGGAAATTACTGGACGAATTCCTTTGGAAATTCCAGGAGGAATTCCTTTGTAAATTCCAGGAGGAATTCCTTTGGAAATTCCAGGAGGAATTCCTTCGGAAACTGCTGGAATAATTTCATCGGAAATTACTGGAAGAATTCCTTCGAAAATTCCTGGAGGTATTCTTTCGGAAATTCCTGGAGGAATTTCTTCAGAAATTCCTGGAGGTATTCCTTCGGAAATTCCTGGAGAAATTTTTTCGGAAAATTTATTTTGGATTTTATTTTTGGAAATTCCAAGAGGAATTCCCTCGAAAATTCATGTAGGAATTCCTTTACAAATTCCGTTAGGAATTCCTTCAAAAATTCCTGGACGAATTCGTTTGAAGATTCATGGAGGAATTCCTTTGGAGGAATAACATTGGAAATTCCTGGAGGAATTTCTTTGGAAATTCCTTCGGAAATTCCTGGTGAAACTCTTTTGGAAACCTGAAGGATTTTTTTTAAATTCCAGGAGAAATTCTGTCGGAAATTCCTGGAGAAATTCCTTTGGAAATTTCCAAAGGAATTTCTCCATGAATTTCCGATGTAATTCCACCAGGAATTTTGCGAAGGAATTCCTTCAGGATTTTCCGAATGAGTTCCTTCATTTTTTTTTCCGAGAGGATTCCTCCAGGAATTTCCGTGGCAATTCCTCCAGGAATTTCCGTGGCAATTCCTCCAGGAATATCCGAGGGAAATCCTCCAGGAACTTCCGGAGAAATTCCTCCAGGAAATTTCGGGAAAAATTCCTCCACAAATTTCTGGAGGAATTACTCTAGGAATTTCCGGAGGAATCCCTCCAGGAATTTCCGAAGGAATTTTTCCAGGAATTTTCAAGGGAATTCCTCTTGGAATTTTCAAAGGATTTCCCCCTGGAAATTCCGAAGGAATTGTTTCATGAATGTCTGAAGAAATCCCTCCATGAATTTTCGAAGGAATTCCTCCATGAATTGCAGAACAAATTCCTCCAGGAATTTTGCCAAGGAATTTCTAAAGGATTTTCCGAAGGAATGCCTCCATGAATTTCCGAAGGAATTCCTCCAGAAATTTTCCGACGGAATTCCTCTATGAATTTCCGAAGAAATTCCTCGAGGAATTTCCGGAGGAATTCCTCCAAGAATTTCCGAAGAAATTCTTCTAGGAATTTTCAAAGGAATTCCTCCAGGAATTTTTAAAGGAATGTGCGAAGGAATTCCTCCATGAATTTCTGAATGAAATTCCTCCAGGAATTTTGTGAAGGAATTTCTGTAGAATTTTCTGAAGGAATTCCTACATGAATTTCCAAAGGAATTCCTCCAGAAATTTTCCGACGGAATCCCTCCACGAATTTCTGAATGAATTCCTCCAGGAATTTTGCGAAGGAAAGCCTAAAGCATTTTCCGAGGGAGTTCCCCATGAATTTCCTGCTTCAGAAATTTTCCGAGAGAATTCATTCAAAAATTTCTGAAGAAATTCCTCCACGAATTTTCTAAGGAATTCCTCCAGGAATTTTCTGAGAAATTCCTCCATGAATTTCCGGATGAATTTCTTCAGAAATTTCCGGATGAAATTCTCCAGGAATTTCCGAAGGAGATCCTCCAGGAATTTTCAAAGAAATTCCTTCTGCAATTTCCGAAGGAATTCCTCCTGGAATTTCCGAAAGAATTCCCCCATAAATTTCCGAAGGAATTCCTTCAGGAATTTCCGAAGGAAATCTTCCAGCAATTTCCGAAGGAATTCCTCCACGAATTTCCTAGGGAATTCCTGCAGTAATTTCCGGTGGAACTCCTCCAGGGATTTTCAAAGGAATTTCACCTGGAATTTTCAAAGGATTTTCTGCCGGAATTTCCGAAGGAATTTTTTCATGAATGTCCGAAGGAATTCCACTAGGAATTTTCGAAAGAATTTCTCCAGGAATTCCTTCACGAAATTCCGAAGGAGTTCCTCCATAAATTTCCGAAGGAATTCCTCCAGAAATTTCGGGAAGGAATTTCTCCAGGTATTTCCGAAGAAATTACTCAAGGAATTTCCGAAGAAATTCCTCCAGGATTTTCCCAAAGAATTCCTCCATGAGTTTCCGGAGGAGTTTGTCCAGGCATTTCCGTAGGAATTCCTCCAGGAATTTTCAAAGAAATTTCTCCTGGAATTTTCAAAGGATTTTCTCCTGAATTTCTGAAGGAATTCCTCTACGAATTTCCAAAGAAATTTCCTATGGATTTGCCTTGAAATACCTCCAAAAATTTCCGAATGAATTCCTCCAAAAATTTTTGACGGTTGCCCTTAAAAAAATTTCCTTAGGTTTTTTTCTCACATAATCCCCAAACGTGTTTTTGAAGGAATGTTATAAGAAGTTTCTCAAGTTTCGTAGGAGTTCCGCAATACATTTTTGATGGAATTTCTTGAGGAATTTCCGAAGAAACTTCTCAAGGATCTTTCGCTGGAATTTCTTGAGGAATTCCGAAAAGACTTATATAAAAAAAACGAAAAAAATCCTCAACGAACTTATCAATCAATTTCTCACGAAATTTCCGAAGGTTTTCCATAAGACATTTCAGACATATGTCAAAAAAATTTCCAAACGAACTCCTTTAACAATTTCCGAATTTTTCTTATCAAGGCATTTTTAAAGGAATTCTTCAAAGAATTTCCGAATGAGTTCCTCTAGGAAATAAAAAATCACAAAAAGCATTTCTTCAGGAATTTCCGAAATATTTTTTCAATGAAGTTTTGAAAGATTTTCAAAGAAATTCCTTATGAAATTTCAGAAGGGATGTCTCATGTGACTTTTGGTGGATTTTTTTCAATATTTTCGAAAGAATTGCTTCAGGAATTTGGGAAGGAATTCTCACAGCAATTTCCGGATGAATTCCTCCAAGAATTTTTGAAGGTATTCCTCAAGGAATTTTCGGAAGAACTCCTCACGAAAACTCCGAAGGAGTTCCTCAAGGAATATTCAAAATTTATTTCAAAGAAATTCCTCAAGGAATACCCGAAGAATCTTCTGAAGGAAATCGTAGAAGAACTCTCGAAGGAATGTCTTATGGAATTTCCCAAGGAGCTTTAGAAATGAAGTAATTCCTCAAGAAATTTCTGAAGAACTTGTCAAGGAATTTCCGGTGGAATTCCTTAAGGATTTTAGAAATAAATTCCTGAAATTATTTTTTTATTGATTCCTTTAAAAATTTCCGGATGCATTCCTCTAGCAACTTCCAAAGATATTCCTCCAGGAATTTCCGAAGGAATTCGTTTAGAAATTTTCAAAGATTTTTTTCCGGTAATTCCGAAGGAATACACTAAAGGATTTTTCGAAGAAATTTCTCCAAAAATTTCTTAGGGTATTCCTCAAGGAAAGGAATCTTAGTTTGATTGCAATTTTTGAAAGATTTCCGGAGAAATTCTTAAAG
Organism: Aedes albopictus; assembly: GCF_035046485.1. Taxonomy (NCBI): domain Eukaryota; kingdom Metazoa; phylum Arthropoda; class Insecta; order Diptera; family Culicidae; genus Aedes; species Aedes albopictus. The sequence goes on from NW_026917038.1 coordinate 46,165, forward strand.
TATTTTCTGGAGCTTCTCAAACGAATTCTGGTGGAATTAAGAATGATATTTGTAAAGAATTACTGGTGAAATTCTCAAAAGAATGCATGGTGGAATTCGTAATAAAATTTCTGGAGGAATTATTGAAGAAATTTCTGAAGGTATTCCCAACGGAATTACTGCAAGTTTTCCGAAGGTAATTTCTGCTGAAATATCTACATTAAAATAACCTGGAAAAATATTGAAGAAATTTCTGGAGAAACTGCTGGATGTATTCAAATTCATGATGGCATTTGTTAAGAAATTCCTGAAGCAATATCTTGAGGAATGCCTCAGGATTATAATCATATATGATTCTTCCATTGAACCATTCCTGTTAATCACCCATATTTCATACTTCACTTTTATTTGTTTTAAATGATGAAGTACTTGAACTCCTTGTTACTGATAAGTGGTTTTCAGTGTAAGGGTGCTCGCCCCCCCCCCCCCTGGCCGAAAATCTGGCTACGCCCTTGTGCACAATTATGGGTCACACACAATTATTAGTTACTTTTCACTTTAATAGATAAATACTAATTAATTGCAAGCTTTTGTTAGCCATTATCATTTTTCGTTCATAAGTTAATTTGTTTTGTGTCATTATACGTATCGCACACGGGCTTATACGTCAAAATATACAGTTTTTCGATATTTTTTGTTCGGCGCAAAACCATATGTCAAAGTAACGCTTCGATTGTGAATATCGGAAAGTGCGTGCGCTGCTTTCGTAAGCTCTGTAAAAGCGAGCTTCAGTGATTTTCAAGTGCAAAATGTTATAGTCACCAGAACAAATTAATTATACA
>NW_026917039.1:0-46950 GCF_035046485.1 Aedes albopictus
ACAAAACACAGGTAGAAACCAGAATGTAAAAGATAGAAGCCAGAACCAAGAAGGGGAAGACCAGAAGCAGAAAGATAGCATGATAGAAACCAGAATTTAGAAAGCAGAAGCCAGAAACTCGAAGCTGGAAGACAGAAAACAGAAGCAAGAGGGCTGAGTGGCAGAACCCAGAAACCAAAACCTAGAATACAAAAGCCAGTAACTGAGATACAAAAACTGGAAGATAGAAGCCAGAAGCTAGAAGATTTTAACCAAAAGCTAAAAGACAAAAGGCAGATGAAAACCAGAATGTAGGAGATAGAAGCCAGAACCTTGAAGAGAGAAGCAAGAAGCAGAAAGATAGCGTGATAAGAATCAGAAACAAGATTTTAGCATGCAGATGCCAGAATCTAGAAGCTGGAAAATAGAAACCAGAAGCAAGAGGACAGGAGGAAGGTAGAAACGAGAAGCCCGAAGTTGAGAGATAGAAACCAGAAGCTTAGAGCGAGAAGCTAGAAGCCAACAGCCAGAAACGACAAAAGTAGAGTAGTAGTCGCCAGACACAAAAATCTAGGAGACAGAAGACAGTAATTGAAAGACAGAAACAAGAAGCCTGAAACTAGAAGAAAGAACCAAGAAACTGGAAGATAGAAACCCAAAGCAAAAAGACATAAGACAGTTAGAAACCAGTATGTAGGAGAACCTAGAAGGGAGAATCCAGAAGCAGAAAGACAGCTTGATAGAAACCAGAAATCAGAAGCTAACATATGTAAAATAGAAACCAGGGGTAATAGACAGGTGGAAGGTAGAAACTAGAAGCCCGAAGTTAAGAGATAGAACCCAGTAGCTCAGAGCGAGAAGCTAGAAGCCAACAGCCAGAAATGCCAAAAGCTGAATGATAGAAACCAGAAACCAAAATCTAGAAGACAGAAGCCAGAAACTGAAAAACAGAAACAAGAATCCTGGAAGATAGAAAGCAAAAGCAAAAAGACAACAGGCAGGTAGAAACCAAAATGTATTCAGAACCTAAATGGGGAAAACTAGAAGCAGAATGATATCATGATTGAAACCGGAAACCAGAATTTAGTTAGCAGGAGCCTGAATCAAACAGGGGAAAACAGAAAAAATAAGCAAGAGGTCAGGAGGAAGGTAGAAACTAGAAACCTCAATTTAAAAAATAGAAACCAGCAGCTCAAAGCGAGGGACTAGAAGCAGTAAACCAGAAGCTAGAAACCAACCGAATTTAGACGCCAAAAGCTGAATATTAGAAACCAGAAACCAATATTTAGAAGACAGAAGCCAGAAACTCCTAAACAGAAACAAGAAGCCAGTAGCTGAAAGATAGAAGTTGGAAGTTGGATGATAGAATCCAAAAGCAAGAAGGCAGGTAGAAGCCAGAACTAGGAGATAGAAACCAAAATCTAGGAAGGAGAATCCGGAAGATAGAAGCCACAAACACTAAAACCATATACGCCAAAAGTTGCATGGTAAAAACCAAAACCAGAATCTAACAGGCGGTAGCCAGAAGCTGGAATATAGAAACCAAAAACAAGAGGACAGGATGGAAGAAGATACTAGAAGCCAGAAGCTTAGAGATGTAATCCAGTAGTCCAGAGCCAGAAGATGGAATCCAGAAGCTAGAAGCAACAAGCCAAAAGCTAGAAGTCAGCAGACATAAACAAGAATTTAGACGCCAAACTCTGAGTTGTAGAAAACAGAAACCAACATCTAGAGTACAGAAGCCAGAAACTCTAAGACAGAAGCAAGACGCCAGAAGCTTGAAGATAGAATGCAAAAGTCAGAATCTAAAAGCTGGAAAAGAAACACAGAAAACAGAAGCAAGGGGACAGGAGGAAGATAGAAACTAAAAGCCCAAAGTTTAGAGATAGTAATCAGAAGCTCAGTGCGAGAAGCTAGAAGTCAAGACAGAAGCTAGAAGTTAAGACAGAATTTAGACACCAGAAGATGAGTATTGGAAACCAGAAACTAATATCTAGAAGACAGAAGTCAGAAACTGCTAGACAGAAACAACAAGCCAGTAGCTAGAAAGATAGAAGTTGGATGATAGAAACTAAAAGCAAGAAGGTAGGAAGAAGTCACAACATTGGATATGTAAACCAGAAGCTAGAAGGGAGAAGCCAGAAGCTTGGAGCCAGAACACAGAATCCATTAGTCACAAACGCCAAAAGTTGCATGGTAGAAACCAAAACCAGAATCTAGCATGCAGAAGCCAGAAGCTGGAAGATGGAAACCAGAAGCAAGAGGACAGGATGAATCTACCTTCTGGAAGCCAGAAGCTAAGAGATAGAAACCAATATTCCAAAGCCACAAGCTAGAAGTCAGCCGCCAGGAACTAGAATTTAGACGCCAAATGCTAAGGCGTAGAAAACAGAAACCAAAATCTAGAAGACAGAAGCCAGAAACTTGAGGACAGAAGCAAGAAGCCAGAAGCTAGAAGATAAAATCCAGAAGCTGGAAGATAGAAACCAGCAGCAAAAAGACAGGAGGCAGGTAGAAGCCAAAATCGAGGAGATAGAAGCCAGAAGAATCTAGAAGACAAAAGCCAAAAACTGGAATTTAGACGCCAGTAAATGAATGGTAGAAACTAGCAACCAGAATATGGATGGCAGAATTCAGAATATTAAAGCTAGAGGATAGAAACCATAAGCAAGAAGACAGGAGGAAGGTAAATACTAGAAGCCAAAAGTTAAGAGATAGAAACCAGAAACTTTGAGCTTCTGTCTTCCTGCTTCTGGCTTCGAGGCAGAAGCTCGAAGTTTCAAGCCAGCAGCCAGAAATAAGCATTTAAACACCATAAGCTGGAAGATATAAGTTAGAAACTCGGAGACAGAAGCAAAAAGCCAGGTACGAGAAGGATGAAGCCAGAAACCAGAAGACAGCAGCTAAAAGCAGAGACGAACCAGTCTTGTGCTGAAAGTCTCTATAAAAAGATAAAAAAGCAGCTAATAGCTATAACCTAGAAGCTAACAGCTAGAAGCTAGAATTTAGTCGCCAACAGCTGAATGGTAGAAATCAGAAACAAGAATCTAGAAGCTGGAAGAAAGAAACCAGAAGCAAGAAGACAGGAAGAAGGTAGAAGCTACAAGCCAGAAGTTAAGAGATGGAAACCAGAAGCCAGAAGCTCGAAGCAGAAGCTCGAAGTCAAAAGCTGCAATATAGAAGCTGGAAGACAGCAACAAGCAACCTAGCAGCCAGAAACAAGAATTTAGACGCCAAAAGGTCTGTGGTAGAAATCAGAATCCAGAATCTAGAACACAGAAACCAAAATCCAGAATACAGAAGCCAGAAACTGGGAAACAGAGGCAAGAAGACAGGCGGCAGGTAGAAGCCAGAATGTAGGAGATAGAAGCCAGAAGCTTGAAGGAAGCAGACAGAAACAGATAAATAGTAGCTAGAAGTCAGAGCTTAGAAGCCAAAAGCCAGAAACTGGAACTTGGACGCCAACAAATGAATGATAGAAACTAGAAACCAGAATGTAGATGGCAGACGTCAGCTAGAGGCTCGAAACCAGAAACCAGAAGTTAAGAGATAGAAACCAGAAGTTCGAACCCAGAAGTTCGAAGCCAGAAGCTCGAAGCCAGAAGCTGTAAGATAGAAGCACAAAGTTACAAACCAGCAGCCAAAAACAAATATTTAAACATCAAATATTTAAACATCAAACTGGTGAAAAACAGGGGCCATAATCTAGATGACAGAAGATAGAAATTCGGAAACAGAAGCAAGAAGCAAAAGCTACAAGGGAAAACCCAGAAGCCGGAAGATAGCAGCTAAAAGCCGGTGTCTAGAAGCTAACAGCTAGAAACTAGAATAAATGGTTCAAACAATTAAAGAAACCAGAAACAAGAACCTAGAAGCTGGAAGATAGAAATCAGAATCAAGAAGTCTGAAAGAAGGTAGAAACTACAAGCCAGAAGTTGAGAAATATAAACCAAATGCTCGAAGCCAGAAGACGGAAGACAGCAGCTATAAGCCCGAAGGCCAGATAAAAGAAGTTAGACGCCAACAGGTGAGTGGTAAGAATCAGAAACCAACTTCTAAAAGACAGAAACCAGAAACTAGAAGACAAAAACAAGAAGTCAGAAGCTAGAAGAAGGAAGCCAGATGCTGGAAGATAGAAACAAAAAGTAAGACAGAAGGCAGGTAGAAGCTTGAAGGTATGCAAGAGAAGCCAGAAGCTAGAACGAAGAATCCAAGAGTTGGAGGATGAAAACTAGAAACCAGAAGCCAACAACTAGAAACTAGAATTTAGAAGGCAAAAGCTGAATGGTGTAAACTAGGACCTGGAAGGCAGAAGCCAAAAATTCAGAGATAGAAGCCAGAAGCTAGAAGCTGGAAGGTAGCCAGCTGTTATAAGTTCAAAGTCCGAAGCGGAAGGATAGGAATAAAAAAAAACCAGAAGATAAAAAGTATAAGTCGTAAAAACAAACACTAGAAGCTTGAAAGAGCACATCCATAAATTACGTCACGTAAAAATTGCCAATTTTCAACCCCCCTCTCCCCTATGTCACACTTTTTGTATGAGACCACTGAAGTTTTTGTATGGGTTGTCACACTTTACTGAACCCCCCCTCTCCCCTAAAAGCGTGACGTAATTTATGGACGTTCCCAAACCAAAAGCTATAAACTATAAACGATAAACGACGGAATGTAGCACATAAAAGTCGAACAATCGAATATAAACTCAAAGAGGAAAAGAGATACATTCCAAGTAAGAATTTGATGACCAATTAGTCTTGTGAAGGTTTTGAGAACCGTCATAAAACCAAATATCATTTATTTTGATTTTGTGGTGGTTCTAAGATCTTCTTCTATGCTGTTTGACTAAAAAGTATTACAAGGAATATCTGATTGTGTGTGATAAAGAGTCACATTGGATATTAGCAAGAAACAAAACCAAAACTGACGTTAAACAGTGGAACAACAATGACATCACATAAAAAGTTTCACGGTACCGCATGCGTAGCTACACATTAACTGAGAAGCCTCTAGTATTGGAAGTAGAGTTCTACAGCTACCTCAGAGCCACAATCGTGGAATGGTTTTTAAAAATAGATTAATCTTAATTTGTGTCCACAGTTGCCGGCTTACTTATTGATGATGTACTCATGACAAACTGGTGGTGTTGGATCGCAACGACGACGATGCGACGACGATGAAGTCTCGCGGAAACAATTAAGATTAGGGGTATGGAGTCACGCCACCATTGGTGCACTGGAACAATGATACTGTGATGTTCCATTTAAATCCCATTCAGTAGAATACTTTTTTTTTTACTTTTTTCTTCAATTTGTTATAAAATAACAATAAAAGTTGGTAAATATTTCATCGCTTCTTCCCTTTCTTTGAAGAAAAAAACTTCTCAAATATGCGCGTTTTTGGCAACTCTGCAAAATGAACTTTAAAACGAAAAGGTTCATTCACTTCACAGTGATGCCAAAAAACGCATCTTGAGCGCACCAAAGTTAAAATGAATCGAAACCTGTGGACTTATCTACCAATGAATAAAATTCACTCGTTCCGAGAATTTTGACACTAGAGCGGGGCCGCTTCCAATCAGAAGTGAACGATTTCCAATCAGAACTGAACAATTCTGATTGGGAACGACCCCGCTGTAGTGTCAAAATTCTCGGACCGCGATGAATTCAGTTCTTCGGTGCACTCGTCTATGGACTTATCCACCGATGAACCGAATTCATCGCGGTCCGAAAATTTTGACACTAGAGCGGGGTCTGTTCCAATCAGAATCGTCCAATTCTGATTGGAAACGGCCCCGCTCTAGTGTCAAAATTCTCGGACCGCGATGAATTCGGTTCATCGGTGGATAAGTCCATTACAGGAGCGATCACGCGATATGTGACGAGTGTCCCCTAGTCTGCATGAACCAAAATGAACCTTTCGTTCTCATTTGCGGGTGGTCTATGTTTTGTTGTCTTGATTTCGTTCAATTTCTGTAAATAATTTTGATTTTTTTTTGGGTTTTGTAAGAGTTATCATGTATTGAAAGTAGCAAAAATGGTCACTTCTAGAAATTAGCAGGGGGTTTTCCTTCTCAGTGTCCGATTCTACTTCTACCCAGGCCCTATCGAAGGGCATCGAAACCCCACATCTTCACTTTGCTTGAATTGCAATGGATAGCGGACCTAAGCGCAACTCTTCTTAGTAAGAAGGTATACCTACCGATACTCTAAAGAAGAGAAAAACCGCGCGCAAGAAGAAGCACGCGGCGACCCGTCAAGATCATGATGACTACGACGAGCTGCGAACAAACCGATAGATAGCGGAAGGAAAGGAAAAATATCGAACAACGAGAATTAGGTGTAGGTCGGGGAAGTCGGAGTAAAAATCACCTTGTTTTTGGAAAAGCTGGAACTAATTTTAAATGTTGTATACAACAATCGTTCTAATAAACTTATCCACCGATGAACCGAATTCACTCGTTTCGAGGATTTTGACACTAGAGCGGGACCATTTCCAATCAGAATCATCGCATTCTGATTGGAAACGGCCCCGCTCTAGTATCAAAATTATCGGAACGAGTGAATTCTGTTCATCGGTGAATAGGTCCATTTGGTGAGTGATCTTTTTTCCCTCGATGAACCCAAATGAACTTCTCGCTCGCATTCGCTATGGACTTATCCACCGATGAACTGAATTCATCGCGGTCAGAGAATTTTGACACTAGAGCGGGGCCATTTCCAATCAGAATCGTTCAATTCTAATTGGAAAGACCCCGCTCTAGTGTCAAAACTCTCGGGCCGCGATGAATTCGGTTCATCGGTGGATAAGTCCATTTGTCAATGTTGTGTTGTCTTGGTTTGCTTAATTTGAAAAATTACCTTTTCTAGATCTTGAATCGTTTTTTAAATAAAGATTTCGATTTTTTTCCGGTAAGCAACGGATCATTTTATACCAAAATCCTCCGAACAGATTGTGAATGATCAACGCGGGCTGGCAGGGCCCATCCGCAGGGTAGGGAAATTTATCGCGTGTAATATAACTGTTTCGGAGCTCATGGGTCTGCAAAGATTCATTGGGAGCTGATGGATAGATGGACGGACGGATGGATGGATGGATGCTGCAAACGAGAGAAAGAGTCTTCCCCTCTCGTCGTGATCATCATGGTCCATGGAAAGAAGGGGCGGCATTGTAGGAAGAATCGATGTAGGTACCAACGTAGGTACCTAAGTTGCTACGACTATGAGCTTCTTCCGCTCGCTCGGTGATCTGGTCTGCTCAGCATCCATCAACCAACCATCACAACGGGAGGATGTGAAGTGAACATGTGGATGGTATGTACTTATTAGATCGCGGTTGATCTTTTGCGGTATGAATGCTTTGCGGAGGAACCGAGTACTTCAGTGGGTTATGGATGCTAATCTGATTAGTTTGACGAAGTACTCGTGTGAAATGCAATTTTCCTTGGAAGTTACTCAAAAATTTCAAAATAAAAATCTTTTAGTATTTGAAATGCTTTCAAAGAGATTAGGTTTCTTGAGTTTCTAGGGTTTTCAGATTTTAAAAACCATTTCCCATATGGTATATAACTTTAAGCAATACTGTAAGTTTATCGTTCATTTGCATTTTAGGGGTGTCAAAATTGGCAAAATTTCTATTTGAAATAAAATAAAACATAAGGAAACATATTTCCAACTGTATTTATTTTAGTTTCTGAAAACTGTATTTGTGATGCATATCAAACATTAAGTGCAAAATCCTCGAAGAAGTGAATGGACACTGAGTGAGTGAAAACCATCCAAATCGTTTCCTCACCTAACTCTCTAACCTTCTATTTTGTATTCCAATCCACAGGAATCCACACCAACATATTCATCCTTCAACACCTCTCGCGCCAGCATATACTCTATTTCCCTCTGCCATTTCGCTCCAGTGTGGTGCGATGCTATAAACTCTTCCAGACAGACAGCTGATGCATTTTTTCTCCACAAACATCCATAAACATCGACCTGATGGCACTCAACACAACACAAGACTTGCCTTTCGTCGGCGGACCAAACGCCGTCGACCAGACTCAGTACCAAGCGTTCGTAGTCAGGTATAGCCGATGGAGGAAATGGGCTTCCTTGGCTAGGTAGGTATATGCCCCATTGTCTCAAGAAGATATTGTCGGCTGGATACCCGAGGGAAAAGTTACTGAGGAAATGCAACATTAAGCAATGATTGAACAGGGCATTGATAGGCTTATTTTGATTTTTATGTTGTTACAATAGTTATTCTTTAACAAGACAATTTTCAACCACAGACAAACAATAAAATTAATGGTTTGTTATGTGTGTTTAATAAAAACGAGTTAATTTTAAAATTTGGCGATATTTCCCAACTATTTCAAAGCGATGATTCTACTTCACATATCTCATAAGGTACATAACTATAAACAGTATAATAATTTAACGGTTATTAATAGTAATTTCGCCATAATGAAGTTGAATTAAATATTCACAGTGTTGTAACTGTTTTCTTGCATAAATCCCTATTCAAAACTGATCACCAATCTCCAGATGTGTTTTTTTGTTTCCAACGTTTCGATTCTCATTTGATCTTCTTCAGGGAATGGAAGATATTGTTGATTTTTCTTAAGTAGATGTTTCTTTGTTGTTTTTCCTTGTTTTAAGAATTTGTCCGTTTTCAAGCTGCACATTCAACAATCCGATGAGATCGTTTTGAAGGGTTTCCGGCTTTATATGCACATTATATGTCACATTTTTTATGAAAAATAGTCGCAGAAAATCCAGAATTAACGGTAGAAAAAATCTTGAAGTAAATATTTCTAGCAAATCATGTGAAGTAGATGTTTCTGGCAAGAATCTTCAAGAAACATCCATAACATTTTATAAAAAAATATCATAAAAATTTTGATTTTCGCTTTTGTTAGTACTATTGGGGAAATTCCTGTACATAGGTTTGGTCAGAAATTCCCGCAGAAGTTTTACTTAAAAGTCGACACTCTCCTACATCTCCTGTTTGAGGTAAACGAGGAGGTAAACTTCCAAAAACTGTTTAACAAGTATTGCTGACATTCATCCATAGATATAGGATAGAAATGATCTCAGGTAAATGGGTAGAACGAATAAAAAGTAGTAAACTAAAGTTTACTACATTTTTGGTAGTAAATACTACTTGTGGAATATGTTGGTATGAATAAAAACGAGTTAACTATACTACAACTTCCAAACATACTACAAACAATGCATTCGGTATGAAGTAGTAAGTATTTTTTACAAGTTTTGATTAGCAAGCCTTGGAGGTAACTACTGGTAGTATAGTAAAGGGGGAATTCCGATGAAAATCTCAGGGAAATTTTGAAATAATGATGGAATATTAATAATTTCTTATAAAAAAACGGGTGGTACCATAGTAATTCTGGACAGTAAACTTTGGAGAATACTGATCTCAAGAACTCTTTCAATGATTATGATTTCCTTTAGATATTTGTTAAGGGATATTCTTGGAAATATATTCAGAATTTGCTCCGAAATTCCACTGAGGATTTCTCTATCCTGGATTCTTCTGGAATTCCTTACGGAATTTCTCCTGTTTTTTAAACTCAATCCATTCTTCGAATTCTTACACAGTTTCTTACAGATTTTTTCCCGCGATTTCTCTCAGTGTTCTTTCTTGAATTCCTGGATTTTTTTGGAGTTTCTTTCTACATTTGTCCAGGATTTTCTGTCAAGACTCCATCCAGGGATTTTCGTCTATTTGCAACAAGTTTTTTTTCGGGATTGTTCTTTGTTCCTTCTGGGACTTCTGAGAGTTGTTGCCGGGGTTTCTACCAGAGTTCCATCCAAAGAAGTATTTAGCGGGGATTCCACAAGAGCAGTTCCCGGGATTTCTTCCGGAGATCCTAACGAAGTTCTGCCAAATTCCTCTCTTTGTGGTTTGTCGGGAAAACTTTTCCAACAGTTTTCCAGGGATTTTTGCGACACTTTTGTACACTTTTTCTAGGGATTTCATCCGAAGAATTTTCCGAGCTTACATTGGAGTTTCTCGCCAGAGTTCTCGAGTAGTAGCTTCGGAAATTTTTCTCGAAGGTTTTCCGAGTACTTGGAGTTCCCTTTTACGTTTTCACCAATGATTACTGCATAAAGTTGTTCTGAGATGTACCAACTTTTCCCGAAATTTCTTCCGAAGTTTCTCTTGTTATTTCTCCAGTAGTTCTTCTCGGAGTTCCTCGCAAGATTCACTAGGCATTTCAGGGATTCTCAGGAGAATTCAGGGGGATTCCAGAGGCGTTCCAAGAGGAGGTCTCATGGATGATTCGAAAGTTTTCAGAGGCATTTCAGGGAGCCTGAATGTTTCTCAGGGGCGTCTCGGGGACATTTCAGGGGGTCATCCTTGCCCTCAACAGGACTCAGGGGGTTCTCAGGAGGTTTTCGATGGGTTTCAGAGGGGTTTCTCAGGGTATTACAAGATTTTATGAGATTTCAGGAAGTTCCAGTGAGTTTCGTGGGGCTCAGGGGTCTCAAGGCTCATATCAGGATACATCAGAGAACGTCTCAGGGAGTCTCAGGGATGTTCTAGGGAGCTTCAGAGAATTTTAGGAGATTACTGGAGGGTTCAGGGGATTTCATGGAGTCTCAGGGGGTTTCAGGGGTATTCTAGAGAGTCTCATGGGGTGGGGGTTCAGGGGCGTTTCAGGGAGATCGTTTCCAGGAAGGGTTTCCGGGGATCGCAGGTGGATTTAGGATGATTTAGAGGGTTTCAGGGGAGTTTTAGCGTTTTAGGGGAATTCAGGTATAGGGCCGAATGTCCCTGAATTGCTCTGAAACGCTCCCAAAACATCAAAAACGCCTCTGTAAAGGCTTTAAACCTTATAAAACAAATATCAATCCTTGAAATCTCCCTGGAATGCCCCCTAAGCGTAATACTGGGAGTAATCCAGGAAAAGGGATATCTCAGGACGATCACAGCAAGAAGTCTAGAAAACAATCACGAAAAACTCCTGAAAAATCGTGGGAGGAACTTTAGCGGAAATTCCAAGAATAATTCCGGTAGATATTCTGGGCTATATCCAGAAAAGAACTCTTAAGAAACCTCGCGACGTGAGAAACTTCTTGGAAAAAATTTCTGTGGAAATCCCTCTGAAAGCTCACGATGATTTCTTGAATAAAATGATGAACTAGGGGCTATACCTATAAAAGAAGTCCTACAAGATGCATGTGAAAAACTTCAGTCGAAATCAGTCGGAATTCAACAATCCAGGAGGATTCTTACCTCACCGAGGAATTCCGGAAAGAATTACTTGAATTGAAAACAAACGATAACATGTACGGTTAGTATCATCAATCTGCTCAAGAACCACACTAAATGCTTGTTTTACAAGCATTTACCATATTTCATGTAGTCAAAACCATAACGAATAATGTAACCTTATCGTTAATCGATCATAAAATGAATTGTAGAAATGATAGAACGTGCCAGCTAGCAACCTAATTGATAATGTGGCTGATCATATGCTTTATAGTGATGCGTACAATTCCAAAAATATACTATACGGTGTATGGTTTTGTTTTGTGGCATTCTAATAGGGTGCTTAAGACCTCCCCAGGAATCGTGTATGAAAAGCGCGCAACAATCAACCGTTAGCATAAGCTTCCATCACTCAAACAAGATGGCGAGAAAGAGCCCACTTGGACCACCGCACATAAAATAGCATCACGTTTCTGTAATAAATCGCGGAAATCGCAGCCAGTCAGTGAAGTTGCGTCCCGTCTTTTGCCCAGTGGCAAGGTTAGGTTGTTTTTGTTTCTCGCTCGAAATGAGATGAAGCGATTTGGAATACAAGAAAAGTTTTAAGAAAGATAAGGTGAATCTCTTTGACCGCCCGTTTGTCTAATGACAGTCCAATTCTGATTGGAAAGGATCATGTCCTAGTATCAAAATTCTCTGACTGAATGAATTCATTGGTGGATAAGTCGATACGACAGATTGAAAGAATCTTGATGTATGTATAAAACGCGCTAACTGGCAACTGGCTTTTTAACTGCAAATCCGGTAAGTGCAACGAATTTGCAGTTATCGCATCGCTATCCGTTAGTTAGCCCAAATGAACAGTCGAATGAATTTTGCGTTCATTTAACGTCAGCTGATGAGTTGTTGGCGCCTGTTTGGCGTTGCAGTTATTGAATTTTGTTCGCTAAGTGAAACGTAAACATGATGCAGTTATCGAATGTCTACTGTATTCACGTGCGTAACGTCCCATCGTTAACTTGCGAAACCGATGAAAAGTTATTGTTCACGACACATGGTCGTATGAGCCATTTTACGAAGTGACAACAATGTTGATGATGATATTGGTTTTCACGGGTTATTGGACGCTACCTCCTGTCAAAATTCATTCATAAAATCGGCTCGTAAAATGGACTATAGGTTGAAGAATCGATTTCCGTGATCGATCCACCAGACAAAATAGGCCTTTTCAGTTGACAGGTCCGCGTATGCCACTGTTTACAACTGCCGAACAAAGGCGCAAACGCTGAATTGTCATTTTCATAGGAAAACTGTCAAAGACCCTCAAAATCAGCTGATTTTTAACGTCTTCTGATTAGGCCTATTGTTGGTAACGCCCTGTTTACACTTTTGTTGCGGGAAGATGGCCGCTGCCTTTTGACAGTTTCAACGAGGGGTGTGACACCATCGCGCCATCAGCTGGAATGCACTGCTCTTCCACTTGATTAATTTCAATTAAGGCAAACGGTTCCATGCATTCTTCGCCTACCGTCGCTTGCTACGTCGGAAAGCTACTGACTGGATGATGTGTAGAAATTGTTTTTATTTGAAAAAGATTATACGCACGGTTAAAGGCAAACGAAAAGAGGAGAAGCAACTGCCAGATACCGTATGCATGGGGTCCACCACAAGTACACATACACAATGCACTTTACGATCTAGATAAACGAGTGGACTCTATAAATTGTACGGCTTTCCAGATAACCCCATCGTCCAAACAAGAGGACAGAAAAAAACAACAACAACAGCCTAGCCGCGCGCGGAATGAGGTTAAGCAGCTCCCGGACCCGAGGGGAGAGACACTCAATTAACTGCTCCAACTCTTGAGCAAGATAAATAAACACCCGTCAAGCGGCAGACGAACGCTGGCTGGAATCGCCCAGCCTGCTGCGTGATCACGCGGCTGCCAAACCATAGGATTCGCCCAATTCGACCCGAAAAATAGGCCAATTTTCGACTGCAAAGTCAATCAAATCCGAAATTAGCCAGCATTTAGCCGGCTTAGTCATGCCGCGCGTCACATACACGTTCGTGTGTGTATGTGCGCGTACGTATGAACCACTCCGACATCCCGGCGTTATTAGTCGATTTTCTTCTAGGAAAGAGAGAAAAAAAACGAAAACAAAAGGTCTGGCGTCTTTTTGGGGGGAAACCGCCATGGTAGGCAAATCGTGGCAAAAAAAAAACGAAAACAAAAACAAAACAACGAAGCGAAGAAACAAAAACACGGCCAACCATCACAGCAGCAGTGATCGGCCGGCGAACAGCGCGAAGAGTAAGACTTGTTGAACAGCGGCTGCTTTACAACAATGCACGTGAAAAGATGAAAATCACCTCAGCCCAGAAAGGCAGAGGTAGAGGAAGAAGGGGAGGCGAACAACCGCCGCCAAGCGGGAAACAATTACCTTTTACAATGAGTAATAGCTGTTCCATAGCGGGTTCCCCATCTCTTCTTTTTTACCTAGGTGTATCGTTGTATCTAGCTATTCGTGGAGCGGGCGAACCGCCCCGAACGAATACGCCGGTGGCACACGGCTAGAGAGGCTGAACATCTCTTCTGTTTCTGTTGTTCTTTTTCCTTTTCTTCTTCTGTGAGGTGCATTCATCCCGTTGATCCGCGCGGGATTCAAGCTTTCTTCGTCCGTGGCCGCCACGGCCACGACGGAGGAGGACAGATTTGGATCGACGGCGCCTACTTTGCGTGGCATTTCACTTAGGACTGGTTGAAAACAGGAAAGTCATTGTGTTGCTGCAAGATTGGCAACACTGACTGTTGCAAAAGTCCAAACAGATCTGTTCGTATCGCACAGCTCTAATGAAAGACAGATCAGGTTCTTCAGAGGAAAATGTGATCCGAAATTCCACCGGGATTCGTCCGAAACGTCCATAGCACACGATTCCCATGGGTAAAAGCGAGGGGCGATTCACTGTACTGCGTTACTGATTTGAAAATACACGAATGAAAACAATATTGTGGATTTACCGGCTACTTGTATTCTACCGGTTACTTAAGTAGCCGTTACAAAGTAGCTGTTTTCATATAAAAATCAACTTGATTGTCAAAAAATGAATGTCGCTGAGTAGCTAGTGGCAACGAGAAATAACGCATACAATAAAAATGTTTAAAATCATTTTTAGGTTACTCTTTTTGTAAAACGGCCTCCAACATACTAAAGCGACCGGTAGAATACAAGTAGCCGGTAAATCCACAATACACAAAAATGCATCAATACACGATAAATTGAAAAATGAAATAAAAATATGCCACATTCGAAAAAATACACCAATTCAAAATAAAAATGCAAAAATGCTCCAGTGCACGGAAAATGCAATAATAGTTCAAATTCGATTAAAATGCACAAATACGGTAGAATTCATTGTTCAATACACGAATTCGGGAAAAATACGTTGTTATTGTGAAATGACATGGAAAATTTAGCAGATGTTGATGTTTTCAAACACCGGGACTGGACGCCTGACGATTCCTGAAGCGGGGAAGGATCCAAACTTCCGGAACATTCCTGAGCACAATCCTTCAACAAACTCAACAAAGTAGCAAAAAAGCAATTGTGTTGAGCTTATGCGAAGATTGCCGATCGTGATGCTGGAGGTAGAGTTTGCTAGTTTCCCGGATTACATACGACAGGAATCACTCCGGAGAATGATGGAAGGAAGGAAGAGGAATGCCTGCAGAGAGTATTCGGATATTTTATTCAAAGCAAGGGATAATGATAATTTTCTCCCGAGATTGCTCCAAGGCAAGTCCAAAGCATATTATTCCCTGTGAAATTCCATCGAGGATTAATTCCAGGTTAATTCCTAGGGAAATTCCTCCGAAGATTTCTCCAATTCTTTTTGTTTTGGTGTGAATGTCTTTCTTCTTGGAGGGAATTTCTACTAAATAAATTTCTCCGAAAGATTCCTTTAACAGTATTTTTTGTGGTAATTCCCTTGGTAATTCCTTTAAGAAGATTTTTTACAAAGATTGCCCCAAGAATCCCTTACGGAATTATTTTTTTTCTTTTCATTTCATTCACATTCGTTGAGATAGTCGGACCGGGATTTCCAGTTGTGCATTTAAGGTTATCCTCCACTAAAACTGCTGATGAAATTCTTTCCGGTGCCTATTCAGCTATTCCTCAAGATAATTTCAACGGTGTTGCTTCAAGAATTCGCAAGGCACTCAATCAGAATTATGTGAGGTGTATCCCCAGAAATTCGTTCAGTAATTTCCTCTAAAATTTCTCCATGAATTCCTTCTTCGATTCCTCTGGGAACTCCATCTTTCAGATTCTTTAGGAATTCCTTTTCAGATTCCTCTAGGAGATCCTTCCGGAAGTTCCTCCATAAGTTGTTTTAGAGATGCCTCCTGGGATTAATCCATGAAATCCTTCTGCAGTTTTTCCTAGAAAAAAAAACTCGGGAAAGAATCAAGAGAAATTTGCGCATAAATCCTATAAGACATCCCAAACTCTTTCTCAGAAGGGATCTATTGAAGGAATTTCAAGAGAGGAATTCTAGAGGAGTCCCAGAATGCGCTTCTGGAGATGTCTGAACAGGAACTCTTGGAGGAATCCCTTAAAGAATACGTGGAGAATACAGAAAGTATTTCTGTATGAATCGCATAATCAACTTTTGGACGAATCCGCGAAGGAACTACCGAAGACATTCTAGGCTAGATTCCAGGAGGAGCTGACGGGGGCATCACAACAGAAACTCTTGGAGGAATCTCAGAAAAAGTTCCAGGAGGTATCTGAGAAAAAATGCAGGAATCCCAAAAAGAACTAGAGAAGTCCTCAGTACCGAAGGAATCTCAAAATCGCTGCTAAAAATAAACTTTTCCTACTTCTTTGTTTCCTCGAATCTTCGGTCAGGAACGGTTGTCAGTTTTGTCAATAAATAATGTTTGGGATTTTGATAAAATGCAGCATATTGACATAGCCCCAATTGCAAAATGTGAAAATCGATTTAAAATACACAATTGTTCGAAAAATGCTCAATTATTGCATCAATACATATCAATTCCATTTTATTCAAAAAAGTGCAGAAAAATGCAAAAATACAAAAAATACAAATTAATGCACCAAAAATACACCAATTCGATTTTCAATACACAGGGCTGCATCGAAAATACATGAGTGAATCGCCCCTCGGGTAAAAGTTTGTCTTACAAACACCGCGTCAAGACTGTCTCCGTTCCGTTAGCGATTTCGACCTTTAAGAGTCAGAAACCCAACCTAGCGGAACGGCGCAAATGTTCTTTCCAGAAAGCCATAAACCACACTACTGCGTGTTGTTAGGTAAGAGTCCGACTCAGTCCGACTCATTCAGCCGGTTTTTTTTTGCTTATACCGTCTATCCCCGTTAGTTTGAACGATATCTCTTGCTAAATCATCTAGTAACCCTATGAGCATAGGAGCCGTATTTCTGGTAACCGTATTCGCTGTTTTGTTTTGATTCCGTGTTCCGTTTTACACCGTTCCAAGTGAGTAGGATGACCGATTGGCGGGGTCCGAATCAACGTGGTTTCACGGTAGTGGTCCCACTCGCAGACAACGACCCAACCACCCGGACAGAACACTCTCAAGAACGGTTACGACATGGCATTTAATTAACGGACCCCTTGGCTCGACCGACAATGTTTATAGGCAGAGAAGAACATTCCGCACATCACCATCGTTCGTTCGTTCGTTTGGTCGTTGCGTTCCGTTTCGTTTCGTTTATCCATCTCAGATAGTACACAGGGAAAAATTTCTACTCAATGACTGAGTTGGTCTTACTCAGAAATCGAAAAATCCTTTGTTTTCTTACTCAGTTTCCGTTAAAAGTGGGACAACCCATTGCCAATGGGTTGTCCCACTTTTAGCCGAAACTGAGTAAGAAAACAAAGGATTTTTCGATTTCTGAGTAAGGCCAACTCAGTCATTGAGTAGAAATTTTTCTCGGTGTAGACATATGCAAATATATGGATAGGTGAGCAGGTATAGGCAGACAGGCAGGCAGGCAAGCAACCATTGCCACTAGTCAACCAGGCGTCAAAGCAAGGTGAACTTCCAACAAGGAAGTGATGTCATCGACGAACGGGCTGTCCTTGTTTTGAGTGTAAGCATCTGCTGAAGTCATCACCAGCCATCATCACATCACAGTAGGTCAGTCGTTCTCTTGAATAATTATCTGAGGAAGAATGCTTCAGTTTCTTCCGTTTGCACAGTGTCCTCCCCCTGGGGAAGTTCCATTAGGAATTCTGTTGTGAAATATTTCAGGAGTTCCGCTGGGGATTCTGGTGTTTAATCTTCAGGGAGTTCCTCGAGGATTCCGACCAATAATTTCCAGGAATTTCATTGGGAACTCCTATAGGAGTTCAACAGAAAATACCTCTATAAGTTCCTCTAGGATTTCCTCCGGTAATAAAGGCTCCTAAAGCCCTAGCCAGATTCTTGGCTTAAGCCACAAAAGATGGTCTAAGAATACATGTTTACTCATTTTTCCATGTTTTTATTGATTGTGCTTGAAACTTAAACTTTTTTTAAGTTTTTTGATCTTTTGTCCCACCCCTAGCTTTAACCTAATGGTTTGAGTGAATTTTTGTTACCGTGTACTTCAGATAGGAACATTTTTGAATTCCCAGTGCGAAAAATGTCGAATTCCATCACGTCAGGAACGACCTCAAATGTCAAACTTGAATTGTTTACCATTTTACTTATTTTGAGTTTTTTTTTCATTATTCCCAAAAAATGCTGATAAATTTCTGGAAAATTTCCAAAAAAGCTGTGTTCGTGGTACTGTGCAGATAAAATCCTAAAGGAATTTTCGAAGGAACTACCGGAAGAATTCTTGTGTATGTATGTAAGCTTGAAAAGGTTCTTTGAAAAAGAAAAGGTTTCCAGAGGAACTTAAAAAAATGCTTAGAGAAACTTCAGAAAAGATTTCTGGAAGGCACTTTTTTAGAATTTTCACGAAAATAATAGTTTCAAAAAATATTTCTTGTAATTTTCGGTGAAACTTTTTGCGCAGTTCTTGGCAAACCGCTGCTGGAGCAATTCTCGAAAGAACTCCAGAATAAATTCTCGGAAGAAGTTTCGGTAGAATTATTGGAAAACGATACTTTCCTAATGAAATTGCCGAAAGATTTCCCAAAAAAAAAAAAATCAAAGGAATTGTTAAAGGAACCACCGAATCAATTCTCAAAGAAAGGCAGGCGAAATTTCCAAATAATTTCTGAAGCAAACAACCGTGAAACTTTCCTGGAAAAGCCTCCAATTACTCCTGGAAAATTCTTAAAGAAATTCTTGGAAAGTAAGAAATTATAGAAACAAATCCCTGAGAAATTGCAGGGGGAATTCTGAAGAAACTGTCGGAGGAATTCTTAAAGTAACTGTTATAGAACATTAAAAAAGGAATTCTCGCAAAAGTTAACGAAGGAATTAGCAAAAAAAGATAATGGAGCATTTCTTGAAGAAAATTTCGGTGAAGCTCCAAGAGGTATTTCAAACTAAACACTTGAAGGCAAATTCTTGGTTAAATTCTCGGAGAAATTTCCGGTGAAAGTGTTCACGAAACATCCTGATAAATTTCCGGAAACTGTGGATGGAATCTTAGAGGAATTTTCGGAGAAACCCCCGGAAGATTATGTCAGTAAGCTTGAAGGAGTTGTAGGAAATACTGCAGAAAGAGTTCTCAGAGGAACTCTTGTAAAACTGTCTTCGGAAGAGATTTCTGGAAAGCACTTTTAAAGTTTTTTTTCCACGAAAACAAAAAGTATAGAAAAGTAATTTCCAGCGAATTTTTCCACGCAAACCATGGCGAACCCGTTGGTGAAATTAATTAATGAATTAATTTTCGTCGGAAGTTTCGATAGAATTATTGGAAAACGCTACCTTTCTAATCAAATTGTCAAAAGAATTCTCTTAAAAATTTCAAAGGAATTGCCGAATCAACTCGCAAAAGAAAACAGAAGCAATTTCCATAGGATATAACAGAAAGATGTTCCAAAGCAATGTCGAATGTTTTTGACTAATCAATTGCCAAAGAAACTGCCGGAGTTATTTCCAAAGAAAAAGCCGACGGATTTTTTTTAAAATAATTTCCAAAGCAGTTGCCGGAGAAATTCCCAAAAAAATTGTCGAAATAATTGCCGATGTAATTCTCAAAGAATTCAATGTAAGAGTTTCCAAAATACTGAACGAATTTTCAAATTAATCGAAGAAATAAAAAAAACATTAATATTAGAATTTTTTATGCAAATCCAGCAGTGTTGCCAGATTCTTAAGTAATTTAGTTTTAACGAATAATGGCGAATTGGATGACATTTGATGCTGTAACGTTCAGTTCTCTGATCATTTGAATTTGCTAACATGTAATGTATCCGACTGATTTGGCCCAATTTGGATCTACATGAGCCGTGTTGCCAGTGCTATCAAAACAATTTTGTCTGATCTTTGAGCTCAATCCCACGGACTTTCAATATGCATTACAATTTTGCTCGAACTTCTTTGTGTTTGTTGCTGTTTTTACAACTCCGATCAATGGATTACACGTTATGTAGATTGATCAGTGTTGCCATCTGAAGTCACAACTCCGACACGTGAGAGCCACACGTGGTCAATACTCAAACTTCGCTGAACACTTTGAGAAGATATAGATTGGTTTTGGATCCAGTCTGGAAACCAGAAACGGTTTAAGCATAACATCTCTTGGCATGTTTTGCTTAGATTTCTTGGATGAGAGAAAGTCTGTTTAATGATTGAAGGAGCACTTTTTGACATAACTTCTAAAATAATCTATGACAAATCTTCTACTATTGGAATTGAATATGAAGCAGTGTTCTGCTAGATTGATTGAGGCTGTGGTGGAATTTCTAGAAATTCTCAAAAGAAATGCCTTGAACAATTGCCGACAGAGTTTTCCGAGGAATTTTCCGCAAAACCCAAGGAGAATTATGTGAAATTTCAGAGTTGATACCACGCAGAGTTTCATAGGCATTTGTGGGGAACTTCAGCAGCGTTTCAGGGAGCTAGAGTGAGTTTAGAAGATTTTGGGTGGTTTCAAGGGGTTCCAGGAGGCTTCGGAAAAGTTTAAGAGAAGATGGCAGGGCTCTTATGGCGATTTTGGAAGGGATTCAGAGGAGCTTCAATGCGTTTCAGTGAGCTTCGGGGGGGTTCAGAGGCATCAGGAGAATTCAAGAAAAGATCACGGAGGGGTTTAAGGGTTTCAAAGCGTTTCAAGCCATTTCAGTTGGTTTCAGGGGCTTCTAGAAGGCATCAGTGAGGTTCCTGGGGGTTTCAAGTGGGGTTTCGAGAGAGCTTTCAAGTCATTTCAAAGCGTGTCAGGGAGTTTCAGATAGACTCAGTGGGCTTCATGAGAATTTATGAGTTTACAGGGGCCTTAGGACCAGCGGGATTTCAAGGCGTTGTAGTAGGCTGAGAGAATTGGTATTTCTAGAACAGGCCATGATAGGATGTTGAGATAATAAATGTCATTCTTGTTTATCTACTTGTCTAAGAAACATCTGTTTTACTGACTATTACAGGCGTTTCAGAAGCTTCAGGAGAGATTGAGAGATGCTTCAGTGGGCTTCATGCTTCAGAATAGTTCAAGAGCGGATTACAGGAATCTTAGGGATGATTTTGGAAGGGTTTCACAGTGTTTCAAGACGTTTCAGCTGAAGCCCCTGAATTTTAGGAGGCTTCAGTTGGGGTTTAAGACAAGTTCATGGGAGTTTCATGGGGTTTTCAGAGAGGATACAAGACATTTCTAGGCGTTTCAAGGGGTTTCAATTACTCTAGACAATTTTATGGTAGTCTTTCAGGGGAGGGGGGGTGCAGAGGAGTGCCATGATCTTCAGGAGTGATTTACATAAAACCACCGGGGTCTCGGAGGGTTTCAGAGAAGCTCAAATACGTTTCAAGATATTTCAGTGGATTCAGGAGGTTACTAGGCACCTTAATAGAGTTCAGTTTTAGAGGGGCTCCAAACACGTTTCAAGGTGTTTCAGTGGGTTTCAAGAATTGTTTAAGAGGATTTCACAAGGAACTTTTAGAGGGTATTCCAGGCGTTTACGAGGGTCCCAGGGGGTCTCAAGGGCTTCAAGAGTATTTAAGATCTGATTACAGGGGCCTCAGAGGGGTTTTGGAAGAGTTTTGAAGAAGATTGAATGCACTTCAAGTTTCATGGAGCTTCAAAAGTTCAAGAAAGAGTTAAGGAGGTCATAGAGGGTTTCAAAGCGTCTCAACTGATGTTTCTGAGAGGTTTAAAAAGTTCCTTGAGCTATCAGCTATTGGCGGGAGCTTTAGAGGAGCTTCAAGACATTTCAAAAAGTTTCAAATGGGTTTGAGGAAGTTTTAGAGGGTTTTAGGAGATTTTCAGAGAAGTCTATGTGGCTCTTCCGGGTTTCAGAAGAGATTCAGAGAGGTTCCAAGGCATTTCAGTGGGTTCCGGGGGTTTCAGCGGGATTCCGAGGGATTCATGAAAAGTTCCTAGGGATTTCAGAAGGTGTTCTAGATAAACTTTAAGACGTTTCCAGGAACTTTGAAGGGTTGAAGGCGAGGCTTTAGACCATAAGTTTATGGAAATCTTGGGCGTTTGGGAAGGTTTTCAGAGGGGTTTGTAGCCGTTTCAAGGCATTTCAGCGGGATTTCAGAACTCTCTCAGGGTATTACAGAGGGCTACAGGGGATTCATGGGGTTCTCAGAAGACCTTCCGGGGTATTACCCGAGGGTTTAGGAAGACTTAGTGTGTCTTCAAGGCGTTTCAGAGCGTTTCAGGGGAGTTTCAGTGGGAGTTCTTGGATCAACTTCAGTTTAGTTCAGTTCATGTAGCCCTTAAAGCATCACAAATCATCTAGCAATGTTTGTCGTCAATGCTTGGTTCTATGAGCCTACTTGTGGCATCCTGGCAATACTGTTGCGAGTGGACTTGCCCGATCTACAGGAGAGGCAGTTTGACTGGGTAATCACTGGCCACGTTGAAGAGAAATAGAGCGACCAGCACTAGTGTTACATCGCCAATGCCAGCACACTATCCGAGACCATGAAGAAGTTTTGGAAAGCTGAGAAGTCAACGATGCTGATCAACCCTCGAATCAGGAACAATTCCGGAAGACATTTCTAGCGAGACGACACCAGCAGGTACGCTGTGTCGCTGTCTTCCTGTGAGTATGCTTCCCACTGCTGAGAGGCAACTGAGAGCTAGTCCTGCGAGGCTTCTTCTCCTTTGAAAGGCGCAAAAGAAGGCTCCTGCTTTGAAGGTCCAGTACACCACGTTCATTGAGGACTACGAAGCCCTAGGACATTGACGAGAGGTCAACGAGGTACAACACCCGTTCTAGTTCTAGTACAAAGCTCCAATTGTTGTTCGATGCATCAGCGAAGACTTTACCATCTGACGTCGCTCTACATCAAAAACTTCTGGTGGGAGCTGTGTAACTTATAACTTCACTAGAAAATCACCCATTGCGGATGTCGGTAACCTCTCTGGTCCGGCTGCATGAATCCATCGAGTGCCTTAAAGCTGCGTATTGAACTACTGAAATTCTCAGGGCTCTCTGTCCGTAAGTGGCGTTTCAGATCTTCCAAGCAGCTACACCACATCCCTTGAGCTAATCGTGATGAGCTGACGGATCTCAGTGACGACTGTGAGGGAATCATGGAAACTGTAGACACCCGTCAGATGAGGGTGGTCCTGAAGTGGTCATTTGTACGTCTTTGCCATCACTGGTTTTGGAGGATCATGGGTAAGACACCAGGGTACTCTAATGGGTAGGAAGAAAAAGCAGAGCCAAAGGATAGAAGAACAGGAGCGCAGGGACAACAAGCCAAAGAATGGTAGGAGGTCAGATGCCAAGAGTTGGAAGAGTGACGCGCAGGTCATCACTAGTTGCCGCAGCCGCAGGCTTGTTTACGGTGTCTTGAACCAGGACACAAGTCGTGGGACTGTGAAGGCCCTGACAGGAGCAAGCTCTGTACGCGATGCAAAGGTGAAGATCACAAGACGCCAGGCAGCACAAACCCTCTCAAGAGCTTGACTTGTTCCGAGAAATTCGCGAACAGCAAGCACCCAACGACGGAAGACCCAAGGTTCCTAGCTTTCAGAATAGCCTCAGCTGAGAAGTCATATTGCAAGTGACGCAGCTAAACCAGAGCCACTGTGACGTAGTCCAGCAAACTGCTGTGTCAGGCATTCGTTGACGGGGCCGGATTCCGCCATCATAGCTTACTCACGGACGACTCCGGATAATCTCATCCAGAAGCTTTCCATTGGCTGTAGCCCAAATCATCGCGGAACTATAGAGTAGATGGCGTATGGAATCGAGGAGTGGCTAGTTCAGGCGCCAAACAAGAAGTGGTTCAAGGGTTCATAGTCGGCTATTCAGGTCACACTGGTGCCATGCGGTCGAGCTCGGCCGTTCTATCAAATAAGTGGCCGCGTGGAGAACATCCTGATAGCGTCGCTGTTTCGGTGTCAGTGTACTGAGTTAGATCAGAGCCCGTGGATGGAAAGGGTTTCCCGACAAGATTCAGGGCAGGTGAAAGCCCCACCCTACAAACATTTTTGCTGTACAAGAGTGGAACAAACTACGCTTAAGCAAACTTTAGCTTAAGAAACTGTTATTCAACTAGTTCTGTTACTTGGGCATGCCAGCAAGTCCTTCCGTGAGCTATAGCTGGTAGTGTTGCACTGGAATGTATTGGAAGGTCTAATCACGGTGCACGCGACATCAGTTCTTGATACTTGCAGAGAATTTGGAAGCAAGCATGGTGTCAACCCTGCCCAATCCTTGCGATTTCTCTGGCCTACTGATTGATTAGAGTAATGGGAATGAAAGCAGATTGTCTGTTTCTATTTTGACGTTTCATCTATCCATTTTTAGAGACTGCGACGTAGTTTCTTGTAATCGAACGTGCAACGTAACTTCTTGTATTCAAATTTGATGAACTTCTGCGCTGTTGATTGCGATGCGACTTCATCAGTCTTTCTCAAATGAGCTCATACCAGTTATTAAAACGTGCCAATTCTTTTGGTGACACCAACAACAAGTGCCCAGTTTGTTCAACGTTGCTGTTGTTGTGTATCCAGTTATGCAAATCGCCTCACTCGCCGCCACTTCTGGAGGTCAAAAGGCCTCCTCTGGTTGTTTATCTGTTGATTGGGGCAGAATTGCGTCTTCCGGAATCTGTTTTGATGATGTCTGCAGCAGCAGCCGTAGTGGGTCACAGAGCCCCACGTCTTTGTTGTTGTTGCTGCACAGAAAAACTCGATGGTTTTTCGTAATGTCAGGACATGCGCACTCGGCGGCGGTCAATTAGCAACATGGGCTTCTTGGATCTGGAGGGCCGTAAACAATCTAAGGCGGCGATGATGGCTCCGAATGGCAAGGACATATTTTTGTTCCGCCTGTTGGTTTCAGTTTCCAGTTGGCAACCATCCGGAAAATCCGTAAATGGGGTGTTCTTGAAGTTCACCCACTTGGCAGTGGTTCAAATGCTCCCATTGCGAAGGTTTTGTTTACGTTCTGCGCGCCTGGAAGGTATGCAGCAGTGCGAGAGCACTGCTCTCGCAGCAACCCGTCCCTCGCTCACTCACTCACTCGGGCACACAATGGACCATTATTTTGACAGTTCGAGAAATGACCTTGAAAGTTAATAGCAGACACTGCGGTGCAGTGCCAAACCAGTCAGTGCTCGGTAAAATCGCTCGTACAAATTTACCGAGCGATGCTCCACTTTCGGTGGAGAGTGTGGTACGTACCAGATCGAGATTGGTTGCGTGCTGCCGCACGGGGTCCAATTTTGGCTGATTGAGAAATTGCCAGTCCCGGGTGCAGATGTCGTCGTCGCGTGCTTTCCGTTCGTTTCGCTTTCGTTCACTTGTTGCCCAATCTTCGCGCTGTACCACTCGCGTAATATTACTCAACACTGTAGCCACAGAAAATCGCACAAAAACGCCACTGGAAATTATCTTTTTCCTCCTCGTTCGTTCGCAATAACGCGCGCGTCAGAACTCAAGGCCTCGCACGTAGACTGTTGACAAACGCGCTTCCCGAAGCGCGCACGGACACACCAAAATGCGAGGGGACACCACACCGAAAAAACACTTTTACTTTCGTCTAATCACACAAACTCACTGGCTGGCCTCCTCGCGGGCGCCCCAATTGAGCGCTCTTCGGCTGCTCGCTCCCACCACACACCGCCGCCGCAGCAACCCGTGAATGATATTGCAATTTTTCTTCTTTTTCCAGAATTTTGCTCCTCGCACGAAAACAACGCCTGCTGATTCTCCTTCCACAGAGAGATTTTACCGAACACTCGGGCGAATGAAAATTTCCTCACTTTCTTCACGAACCGCCGCGCGTTTAACCTTTTCACCCCGCTGGCTTTCACGTTTCCCGTTCTTCGCTCTTTCAAAACCTGGATATTTTTAACTTCCCCAACGCGATTTTGATTCAGTTTTCTTCTTTTCACCACAAATTTCCGACCTGCACTGCGTTCAACACTCGCGATACTAACAGGGGGTTGCTCTGGATTTTGATTTCAACACATAAAACACGAACACTAGAGTGTTATAGTTAATTCCCGACCCTTGCACTGTTCCTCTTCTACACTTTTTTTTTGGTATCCCACAGTCGTTCGAATGCTACTAGAAGTTCACCGCAGCGGAAAAACATGCGCGCCGTAACAATATTCTACTGGATTTGATTGTTTTTGACCGCCACCAAGCGGGTGAGACCGACCTACCGAGCGAGCAAGCAATTCGAATTACGAGAAAGATACTCGAGCTAGAAGCACTACACGGACAGTACTACAGCAAAAGAGCAAGAGCGGGAGCGAAGAGACGGGAGCGAACAAGCGGAGCGAAACGAAATGCGATCGAAGAACTCCGTCGTCGCGCACACTACTGGCTGACTGGTAGCTTGGTTGTGTGAGTGATGAGAGAGCACGTTTGGAGCGCGATGTGGCTTGAACACTCTCTTGATGCGCTCTCAAAGCTCTCAACCGGAAGCACGCCTAAATTTTGCGACTCAAACTGGATTGAAATGATTTGAGTGTTTGCGAATTTGAATGGGAATTTTATATTTATCCTTCTTGGCAATGATTTATCTCTTTCGTTCGTTTAAACCAAATTTGAGTACCGTCCACCCTCGTTGGTTTGACCGCATCTAATCTGAACACTTTTTAATTTGACCCCCTCTAATCTGCACATTGTTCAAACTTAAAAGGGTTCAAACGTCATTCTGCTCATGGAACGGGGTGAAACGGAACGCAGAATCAAAACAAAACAGCAAAAAGGGTAACCAACAGTGTGTTTTTCGATGCTCACAGGGTTACTAGAAGTTCAAATTAAAAAATGAACCCCGCTGGTTTGCATGAGGTGTCGTTCAAACCAACGGGGGTATTAGTTCACTCAAATTTAGTTTTGTTATTAAAGCCCAACATTGAGCGAAACGTTTTAACGTGGAAGCTTTCTCCGAGAGCCATCATTTATATGAAACGGAGCTCACTGAGTGACTGACTTTTAAAGAGAATTTGAGTGCGTTGAGAATTTATTGTTTCAGTGAGATTCATGTTAAGGTAAAACGGTTTAATGTGCGATGAAGGAGCTGAGTCAAAGTATTTACTTTGTAATAACCCAAGCTGATCCGATCGTTTACCAGAAGTTCAACAGGAAATAGGGTAATACGCCAATTGTTGAACAAATAGTAGTGGAGGAAGGTTCGCGGGGGTCACAGGGAGCTTCCAAGGATGGTTTTTGGTATGTTTCAGATCAATGCTTTTCAAGGAATTTTCAGGAGGGTTCCGGAAAAATCTCCGTTGGATCCTTTCAAGAAAGTTTTCAGAGATTTTCAGAGGAGTTCCAAAGCATTTCAGGACGTTTCACGTGGTTTAATTTTTTTTTTACCAAGCTTTCAAAGGGAGTTTCAGAAGAATTTCAGGTACTTGCAGGATGTTTCAGGGGGTATGAAAGTGGCTTCCATAGATTTCAGGTATTTTTAAGGAGATTTTAGGAATGTTTCAGCGGGGTCTCAAGGCGTAGCAAGGCGTTTCAAGACAATTCAGGGATTTCAGCAAGGGGTACTCGCTTGGGACATTGTGCCTGAATGTGGCAAGCACACCGTCACACATGCTGTGCAGCACACCAAGGCACAGCTTTGGCACATGATTATTAATAAAAAATCTAGGCAACCATGTGTAAATGGTCCTGCAAAATCAAAACAAACGGCTGGTTGCCATGAAAAGTCAAAATCAGCTACAGACAGTCTGCAACGCCACCGCTGTGGCACGCGGAGACACACTCAGGTACACTCAGGTGTACACTTTGATTTTTATTGGCACACTAAGAAAATATGGCACAAATGAAAGTGTGTTGATCGACTTGCTCCATGAGTTTTAGGGGGCTCTCAAGGAAGTTTCAGGGGGGTTCCAGAAATGTTTCAAGAATTTCAGGTGGCGTCAGAGGGTTTCGGAAAGCGCCTGAAACCTTCTGAACACCCCTGAATACACCTGACACATCCCTGACACCCCATGAAGCTACCTGGAGCTCCTAAGCAAGCCCCTGAAATCCCCTGAAACCCCATTGAATGCCGCTGAAATACCCAGGATCGCTTTTAAAACTCTCTGAAACATCTTTAAAACGACCTGAAATGCCCTGTAATTCTTCGAAGTTTTAGAGGGGGTTCGTAACGCGCCTGAAACTTTCTGTTACCTCCTGGAACGCCCTTGAAAATCCCCCGGAATACCTCTGAGTTCTAGAGGGGGTTCCAGATAAGCTTCTGACCGCACGAAAACCCCGAAAATCAACTGGAACATGTCTGAATTCCTCTAAAACGTCCCTGAAACCCCTTGAAACTCTTAGGCACGTCCCAGTAACCTCTAAAACTCATGAAATCCCTTGTAATACCCATAGAACCCCCCGGAACGTATCTGAAATCCCCAGAAATCCTCTGGAACGCTCATTCAACCCCTTGGAACACTCTTGAAACATCCCTATCCCTGTTACTCTTTTGAAACTATTTGACATTCCTTGAGACCCCCTGGAACATTCCTGGAGCGCCCCGAAACTCCCAAAACACCTCTGGTACGCTCTGAAATCCCATAGAACACCCGTGAAATTTCTTGAAAACGCCTGAAGCACCTAAAAAACCCCTAAAACGCCACTGAATCTCATGCAAAGCCGCTTAATGCCTTGGAAATCATTGAAACCCCCAAACCCTCTGGAACGCCACTGAAAAATCCAGGAAAGCTGCTTAAATTTTATGAAGGTCCCAGGAATAGCTCTGAAACGTCCAAGAAAACCCCAAAAACAATTTAGAACTTGTCTGAATCCTCCTGAAACGTCGCTGACACTACTGAAATCCTGTGGAACACCTAAGCCCCAGACATCTTCTGAAACGCTCCTGAAATTCGCTGAAACCTTTTTGAATGCCCCTGTAATCCCCTGGATCTCTCTTATAACTCCCTGGAACCCCCTGGAACGCCCTTTAAATGCCTCTGAAATACTCAGAAATCCTCAGAAACACCCTTGCATTTTTTCTGAAACCACTTGGAACGCTTCAGAACGTCCTTGAGTGTCCCTGAGATCCTCTGGAATACCTCTCATTCCCCCGGAACACCTATACCATGCTTTGAAACCCCCTGGAACACCCCTGAAAATCCTTTAAAACCGCTGGAACGCACCTGAAAATCTCAAGAAGACCTCTGCAACGGCCCTGAAACCCCTTTGAAAATTCTGAATTCTTTTGGAACGTCCCTGAAACCCCTTGGAAACCGCTGGAACGCTCCTGAAATGTCCTGGAACATTCCTAAAAATCCTTAAAAAACTCCTGGAATGCCTTTGTAACCCCGTGGAACGCCCATGAAACCCCTGCGAAACACCATGTAACCCACTCTTGAAAACCCTTTAAAACTGAAACCTCTGGCACGGCGCCCAAAATCCCTGGCGGGTCGTTGAATTCCACTGGAAAGGCGCAAAATCCCTTAGAAACCCCTGGAAAGCTTATATAACTCATCGAAAAACCACATGAATTCTCCTGGTACGGCCCTGAAACCCCTGGAACGCTCCTAAAATGCCCAGGAACACCCCTGAAAACCCTTTAAAATCCTTGGAACGCCATGAAACTTCTAGGAAGGCTCCGGAAAGCCTCTAGAATAATCCAGTAACTCCCATGCAACCTTATAATAAGCGTCCATTCATATGGTCAAATGCTGTTTGGCCCTAGGGGCAAGACACTGTGAAAACGAGTGCAAGAATTCTGAGCAACACTTTGAGCACTGTTTTTCTCTCGTGAAATCTGACTTGCCCCTAGGTTTGCCCGAATGACTTTTGGTCGAACGCCATTTCCTGCTTTTAATCAGTGGCTATTCTTTCTAGATTTACCACTCCGTGCGTAGTTGGCGTTGAAACTACCAATATGTTATTAGAGATTTTTCCTTCTTTAAATCATAGGCTGTTGGTAAGAGTTAAGTGCATCATTTGTTTTTCGACCAAACGGTATACGGCCAAATGATCCGGAACTCCACTGTACGCTCCTGAAGTTTAGTGCAACCTCCTGGATTTCCCATGCAACGTCCCTGAAGTTCCCTACAATACTTTGATATGCCTTTGAGAAGCCTTAAGGTGAATATAGAATCAAGCCACACCTCGAATTTACAAAAGCACAAATCTGTAGAACCAAATATCCTATCGCGCTGAAAAGTTGATCGGTTGGTCACCTGCTGGTAGTCAAGTTTGAAGTGAAATCCCAGAAGGAATTCTATGAGAGATTTTAGAAGAAACTTTTTGAGGAAAATGAGAAGGAAGTACAAGAGAAATACCGCAAAAAATATCTGGATGAATCCAATGAATATCTGAAAAAAAAAAACTCGAAGGATCTCTAGCACGTTAGAAAAAAGTCCCTTAGAAAATTTCGTGACGGTTACCAGAAGAAGGTTCGGAATGCGGATGGTGATGATCAAGGAGGGAGCCTGGCGAGCTGTGAATTCCCCGAATGAAGTGAAGATTAGCGAGGATTGGTCGGCGGTGACAATTTGCCACGGTATCGAGAGGTATAATTACAGTTTGATCCTAAATGCCAAATGTCCGAACAGCCAAAGAAGCTTGGCGCAGCCTTCGGACCACCCTGCATAGGACAGCGGAAAGTATCGAACGATTTGCCTGCCGCGAAAGTTGACGCGGTTGACTGGTCCTGATGATGGGGCTGCCAAAGCGATACGAGCCGATGGTCATGGGAATGGTCGCATTAGGTATCAAGTGGACGACAGGTGAAGTCGAAAACAAGCCCGGAACCAGGGCTAGCGGATCAAGCGAGGCACTAGCGACTGATCCAAAGCAAGGTAGTAGAAAGAAGGAAAAGTCAAGTGTGAGGAGCTTGCACACTACGCGTCGGAGAAGTGTCCGCAGAATTGGTCGACCAAGAACGAGTAGAATTCCCGGAGCATGAAAAAGAAGACACTCTTGGCCTGTAAGAAGCGGAACTCCCTGCATGCCAAGCAGGTGTCATAGTCCATCTATGAGGTAGACGTTTCCGAGCGCCAGGTAGCGGAAGTCAAGTATCGGAAAAGACCGCTTCGGCTGTCGAACCGAGGGTTTTCAACAGAGAGTTGATCAGTAAGAGATCATCGAAGGCGGTCAACAGGTCACCGTTTGGTCAACAAGCAACAGCTCATTGCTGCTTTTGACGTACATGCATGGATATCAGAAGCGCAGAGACGGCGAATGACAGTACGACGACGTCAGCGATGGCAAGTAGCAAGAGCATTATCGTGGCGGTCTACGTCCGCGTGCGACGAATTTCGGATGAAGGACCCAGGATAAGCCAAGCATATTCTGGGACCGCGAGTCATTATTTCACGCCATTTTCATCGACCAAGATCAGTTCAACGAGAAATTGCTCGAGATGTTCAATATGACGGACAGCACCCGCTAAGCGCGAACCAGTGACGAGATTGCTGAAGACGGTGAGCTCACAAAATGAGAGGGAGCTTGAAAGGATGAAGGAAGTTCCATTTCACTAACTGATGATTGGATGTCTTCTGTTCATCGCACAGTGCACGAGGCCAGACACCAGTCAGCGTGGTGAGTTGATTCTGCAGCGATCCGGATCTTCCACACTGGACAACGGCCAAGACGATTTTGCGAAACTTCAGAAGGGTACCAAGCAGCGGCAAGCAATCTAACGTACCGGAGAGATGCGAATTCAGCGTTTTCTGCATACAGTGATGCCGACTGGACGAACAATCCGGAGATGAGGCGATCTGTCAGCGATTACGTCTTTCTGCAGAGTGGCGGAGGGAATTCCTGGAGTTCCAAAAGGCAAGCAACTGTTGCTCTATCGACCATGGAAGCGCATTACATGGCAATTTCCACGATCACTCAAGAGGCCGGCTGGTGGACGAGAGTTCATCCGTGAGCTGTGCGGCATCAACGAGTCCTTGTTGTCCCATGGAGTGCGACAACAAGAGCTTAATCAAAGTTTAATCAGCCTGGATGAGAAGGAGATGAGCTACTCGGCAAAAACGAAGCATGTCGACATGTGACACCGCTTCATTCAATTACAAGTAGAGGTGAAATCGATCAAGCTGTTCAAGCGATCAAGCGAAGTCAATCACACTGAAATTTCTGGGTTCGCAAAACTCCCTCTACAATCTGATGGGGTCACAAGCCTAATTTGGCCCACCTTTGCATTTCCTGCATAGAGATCTTTGTTCACGTTCCGCATCAGAAGCGCGGCAAGCTGGACAGCAAACCGAAGAAATTCCGTTTTGTGGGTTGAGTCACTAAGCCTACCGTATTGGGGACTGCTAGACTGACTATCGTAAGCCGCGACGCGTGCTTCGTAGGGTTGATGAACGGTATCTACTTCATCGGTCAACAACTCGCTGGAGGTTGAAGCCAGGACAGGTTGAAGGACAGCAGCGAGCATCATTTGAGGAGGAGCTTGATCCGCTGAAACTTTTAGATAAGGAGAAGCCTATCCGAGAAGCAGAATCCGTGGTCGAAAATGGAGAGTCTGCTCAGGTGGAACCTGTTCATTACTCGCAGACGCATGGTAGAGTACCACGAAAGCTTCATGAATACGTGCTCGATTACGCCGGTGGACACGTGACGTGTGCCTCGGAAGAACCGAACAACGTGAAAGACTTCAGGAGTACTTAGACTCGTCCGTTTTGATGACCAAAGCTTACGCTTTTCAAGCTTGGCACCTACCCTCATACCTTTTCTTGGGTTGGTGTCCCTGTGCTCCCGTTCCTCTGTTTCTGTTCCCTGTTTTTTTTTCTTCTTGTCGACTATTATTTAAGGATCGTTTACTTCCTGGCCCGTCCTAACCTGTGTTTTAAAGCTGAGGACCTACATATCCTCCGCTTTCTTCAACCCAGGACGGACTGGCCTTACAGGTCCACCCTTCCCAGCTCTCCGAAACGCCTGGTCGATGTCCGACTGCCGGTCACACTGCCCTTCACGCTTCTGCGATTGCTTGTCGTAAGCAATCGCGTCTAGCGTGCACTGCGGGCTACCCTGGAATGCAAAGGTATCTGTCTTCGGAACCTTCAGATGCACGGGATCTGTTACTGCAGCAGTTACCATCCCAGTCAACCAGTGATCGTATAAGGTGTTGCATGCTAAAGTGGAGGCGAAATGCGTATATTTTACATGCGCCTAAATGGAGGAATGTACGCGTATGGCCTCCACTTTATCATCTTATGCAACATATTATACGATTACTGGTTGTCTGGGATGACTTTATCATGATTCATATTTAACAATATCTGATTCTACTTAAGGCTCAAGCATCCGTCATCATCTTTCGGAAAACGAAAAGCAGTTTTTTCACTGTAAATCAAAACAATGACCATGAAAATATATTCACTGTATTCCATTTCTCATGTGGAATGCAGTGAATACGTTTTCATGGCAATATCTTTTGTTTTGAACGAGAAAACTGCTTTTAAATTCTTGATGATGGCAATGATTTCAATGACGAATGGTTCAACGTTAATCAGTGTTGCTATTTGACAGCAGAAACAATTATATTATGCTTTTGGTCGAAATCCGAAGTGACCGAACGTGCGAAAATTTATTTTTAACCTACTTAGAATTGTCGCAACTCAATTTGGAATAGTGCATATTGTAGCTCTTAATTAGCTTAATGATGCGCAACAGAAAAAATAGACTCAAATTTACTTCGCAGCTGCAACTTCGCATGTGCTTCAAGCGACGACTTCGATTTGGTGGTGCGACGATAATATTAAACTTCACTGAACTCGCACGATCTTTTGCTCTTTGGAGAGCAATTCCGGCAGAATATCGAGGGTCCACTGTAACTTATTGGGGACTACGAAGGTGATGATTTTGTTTGCGGTTTTCTGTGAGAAAGTGAAGGAGGGAAGATTTTTTGCTTTTTTTTCACTCATACTCCCATAAGAAACCCCGTAGGAAGAAAGAGTGTTTCCCGGCTCATCAACCTTCGTAGTCCCCAATGGGAAGACTAAAGACGAACTCAAGCACTCAAAGTTTCAGCTCGCAACACAGTGACAGAGAAAAGCTTTCTCTCACGTACATCACTCTGCGTACACGCTCAAGACAATGAACACACTCGATGAGCATTAACTCATTTTTGACAAGAAATGTGTTTTTGTTTTCATTGTACAGCGACCGTTCGCTCGTTGCAACGGTTTTTAGTTGCAAGTCCGCTGATTGCAAAATTTTGCAATCTAAGAGCAAGTGTCAAATGTATGCTGTCAGTCAGGCTGGCAGTACATATTTAAGGTGCATAAAGTGTTAAATTGATTATTGATTTAACAATAAGTGCACTGAATCCAAGATGAAAACTATTATCGCAAACTATTTGCAAGCGTCGCAAATTTGTCGCTCACTCTCATGTTTCTCTTGAAAAGCAGCTACGCTCTCAATTTTTTTCCACCGTTCGTTCGTTGCCACTGACTACCGCTTTTTTCTGTTTTTGAATCCAATACACCGACCTACTGCGAATGGCTTCCTCCTTGCGCCTTCTTACCATTAATAACACGATTATGTCATTTCCGAGCTTCCAGAGAACCACCCTTTCCCTCGCCGGCAACTCCCAGTCCCGTTCCGTAATGCCAACACATGGACATAGGAGGGCTGACTTCTCTCATGATAATCAACGATCAACGATCAAACGAAGTGAAGAAGCTAGCGAGAGAGAGCGGAAGGCAAAAACCAGAAGCCATAACAACGAACGGTCCGAGAAAGAGGCATATAATCGAATAAGAATGATTAATGAAATTAGCAGATGTTCAAGAGTACGCGATAGGATAGGATAGGAGAGGAAGAAGAAGAGTTGCAGCAAAGGGAAAGAAGAGAGAGCAAAAAACAACAAATCAACAGCTGCCATCTAAATTTAAACGGGACTGTTCACGTTCGTCTATCTCCTCAGTCCATCCATCGAATTCGGAATTTGCACAAACTGCGATTTCCCGGAGGAGCGCATCTGTTGCCGTCGCGATCGCAAAAGACGCAGATCTCTTTCGTTCTGTCTCTGTCCAACGTGCGCGTGCATTCCCGAAAACATATTTTCGGCGATGACCGTCAGCCTGCCTGGCTGATGCAATTTTCCAACGATGAGATAATATTTGAAGCGGCAGCGTCGTCTGCATCATCTCTGGTGCTGCAAGCAACTTGATTCGCGCGGGTTAAAGCCAAATTTAGACTTGCAAGCAACGATGGGAGTGTAAATAAATATTGCACTCGCTCATACAGACGTGAACAGGGTGAACAGGCGGTGCACAAACTTGCAGACGTGCGGATGCATGCACGCGCGCGAGGAGAGTAACGATGAAAACATAACCTAAAAATACATTTTTGTTTGACTGAGAGAGAATGGAGCGTGAGAGTACGAATGTGTGTGAAGCGAATGCGAAGTTTGCTATTCTCTCTCGTACGATGTTCGCAACACTCTTGGAACAGTTCACACACACACACAAACGTTGAGCAAGTTAAAAAGTCCACGAAATACAAACCATTTCGCCGAAGAAAAGACTTAGATTCACTGAAGCATGCTTCTTATTCACTCATTCAGGTCATTTTACTAAATTTCGAACAATTCGCATACACTTTTGAAAGAATTGTTTTAAGCGTGACTTAAACCGAGGCCCGGAGAGCGCGATCGCTCGCACAAGGCACTCACGCGTGAGAGAGCGAATGTGCAAAAGACGCACGCGCGCACTCTGCATCTTCGTTGCTCTCTCTCTCTGCACCTTCGTCGCTGCTCGTTCTCTCCTCTCTTCTGCTCGCTGAATGTTTTCACTTGCGCGAAAACAGTAAAACGTGAGATAACATCAAAAGCGTAGTGTTCGCGAGTGAGCAGTGAGCCCGTGGAATCGCGACGTTGAAAGTGAGTTGAAAATTTTTCAAAAACAAAACGGATGAGTCCAATCAAATCAAACAACAAAAACAACGCGCGCGCAGCAGCGGCTTCGCATTCGGCGGAGGATGCGCTGAATTTTATTGCGTATTATTAGTTAGGAGACCGCTTCTATGAATATGGAATAGAGATGAGCGTTCGTTGTTCATATTTGCGCTTCCAAGTCGAATCAACGATCAGACTACGACTACGAGAATGGTGATGCTCGTTCATGGTCGATTAGTTTTGGGTGATATGGGAAAATGAAGACGACAACAATTTGCTGCACAGAGAACGGACGTTCAAATCTAAATCAAACTTAAGATTGATATTTCTTTTTCAATGGATTTATAATGCGTGAACCGATGATCTTACTTTCATATAAATTAACAACAAACAGAGTAAAATAATAAGGTCACTTGAAATGAATTGTGATGAATTTGCGACTAAAAAATCTTCCGATTTACTCAATTGATTTCATTTTCAAACTAGTGATCTCTAGAATGGACTTATCCACCGATGAACCAAACCCACTCGGTTCGATAATTTTGACACAAGAGCGGGGTCGTTTTCAATCAGAATTTGACAATTCTGATTGGAAATGGAACCGCTCTAGTGTCAAAATTCTCGGACCGATTCGGATAAGCTCATAGACGAGTGCACCGATGAACTGAATTCATCACGGTCCTAGAATTTTGACACAAGAGCAGGGCCGCTTCCAATCAGAATTGAACGATTTCCAATCAGAATTGAACAATTCTGATTGGGAATGGCCCCGCTCTAGTGTCAAAATTTTCGGACCGCGATGAATTCAGTTCATCGGTGGATAAGTCCATTGTCATAATTCTCCAGCCAAATGAACTCAGTTCATTCGCTGAAAAGCCATGTTGAAAGAACTGGATGAATGCCCAGGAGTTAGCTCATCTGTGTCTTCATCTTGCAATACCAAAATGAAGTCAGACGTGAGATGTCCGTTTCGCTGTGGGCTATCGTAGGTATTCGGTACCGTACCGTACACAGCTCCACAATTGATGAAGATGTAAAAATTCGTCGGAATGTGTTTTATTTACGACGACGACGACTACAACAAGCAATAACAATTTGAGTTCTCCTATCGTTTAGGTAGTTATGAGCTTTGATTGGTGAGAATCTCGACGAATCTCTTCCTCCAGACAAGACTGAGCTCGCCACTGCTACCTACCTACTAGTGGAAGAGAGGAAAGTTTTCAAGGATGAAATCTATTGTGGCGGGGTATAAAATTCGAAATGGTTCAATTGAACTAGCAGCGCGGCGTTGGATTTAGTGAGGCAACGGCGGAGAATTGGTGGTTGAATGGGCGATTGAGCGTTTCAAATTTGGATCTCGGTTCTGAACCCGTTGAAGCGTGAAACGTGGGATTGAGCGTGATCTACACAAGTCAGAGGATGGGAAGTTTTAGATGGAGATTAGATTTATAGAACGGTTGATCACCTTCGCATCGGTCAGTGCCCCACAGTATTTGAGTTGACGAAATTAAGATAATTGTTAAGACGTGGCCGGTGCATAAAAGTTGACATACAATGAATGCAACATATCTGCGTTTTTCAAGCCGATCAAACAAACAAAATAAAGCTTACCTCGACTCCAATGGCTATGAAATAAACTCGAAATTCATTCAACAGTTCATTCCGGAACAGTGAGTTCACTCAATCTACACATTTATTAAGGATTGTGATAGAGGTTTGACTTTCATCAACGTTTCATCAGAATCCTGAAAGGATTCCTGGTTGGAATCACGGAAGAATTTCTGTCCTCCTGTCGGAATCCAGGATGGATTCTTGCTCGGAATCCGGGAAGGATTCCTGCTCGGAATCCGGGAAGGATTCCTGCTCGGAATCCGGGAAGGATTCCTGTCGGAATCTGGGAAGGATTCCTTTCGGAATCCGGGAAGAATTCCTTTCGGAATCCGGGAAGAATTCCTGTCGGAATCCGGGAAGAATTCCTGTCGGAATCCGGGAAGAATTCCTGTCGAAATCCGGGAAGGATTCCTGTCGGAATCCGGGAAGGATTCCTGTCGGAATCCGGGAAGGATTCCTGTCGGAATCCGGGAAGGATTCCTGTCGGAATCCGGGAAGGATTCCTCACAGACAAACAGACGTAACTCTCTGATAATTCCCATCGTACACCGATTTTAACGGTCTTTTTCAAAATTTGATAGTTGGCCAACTGCCCAACCGTGGCGCTCGCATCGTTTTTGTTCGAGTTTGACATTTGCTCACTACCGCCACCTAGTTGGTGGTCGGCCAAACATAGTCCTTTTAGCATTGGGCGAGTATATTTCCGTGACTATGATTTGAATCGAAAATTGTTCGAAGTGTTACGTCTGTTTGTCTGTGGATTCCTGTCGGAATCCGGGAAGGATTCCTGTCGGAATCCGGGAAGGATTCCTGTCGGAATCCGGGAAGAATTCCTGTCGGAATCCAGGAAGAATTCCTGTCGGAATCCGGGAAGAATTCCTGTCGGAATCCGGGAAGAATTCCTGTCGGAATCCGGGAAGAATTCCTGTCGGAATCCGGGAAGGATTCCTGTCGGAATCCGGGAAGGATTCCTGTCGGAATCCGGGAAGGATTCCTGTCGAAATCCGGGAAGGATTCCTGCTCGGAATCCCGGAAGAATTCCTGCTCGGAATCCCGGAAGGATTCCTGCTCGGAATCCCGGAAGGATTCCTGCTCGGAATCCCGGAAGGATTCCTGCTCGGAATCCCGGAAGGATTCCTGCTCGGAATCCCGGAAGGATTCCTGCTCGGAATCCCGGAAGGATTCCTGCTCGGAATCCCGGAAGGATTCCTGCTCGGAATCCCGGAAGGATTCCTGCTCGGAATCCCGGAAGGATTCCTGCTCGGAATCCCGGAAGGATTCCTGCTCGGAATCCCGGAAGGATTCCTGCTCGGAATCCCGGAAGGATTCCTGCTCGGAATCCCGGAAGGATTCCTGCTCGGAATCCCGGAAGGATTCCTGCTCGGAATCCCGAAAGGATTCCTGCTCGGAATCCCGGAAGGATTCCTGCTCGGAATCCCGGAAGGATTCCTGCTCGGAATCCCGGAAGGATTCCTGCTCGGAATCCCGGAAGGATTCCTGCTCGGAATCCCGCCAGCAGGATTTCTAAGCTGGATTCTTTCGGAATCCGGAGCAGGATTTATTCGGAATCCAGAGTAGAATTCTTTAGGATTTCGGATTTTGTCGGAATCCTGAGCAGGATTCTGTCGGAATCCTGAGCAGGATTCTGTCGGAATCCTGAGCAGGATTCTGTCGGAATCCTGAGCAGGATTCTGTCGGAATCCTGAGCAGGATTCTGTCGGAATCCTGAGCAGGATTCTGTCGGAATCCTGAGCAGGATTCTGTCGGAATCCTGAGCAGGATTCTGTCGGAATCCTGAGCAGGATTCTGTCGGAATCCTGAGCAGGATTCTGTCGGAATCCTGAGCAGGATTCTGTCGGAATCCTGAGCAGGATTCTGTCGGAATCCTGAGCAGGATTCTGTCGGAATCCTGAGCAGGATTCTGTCGGAATCCTGAGCAGGATTCTGTCGGAATCCTGAGCAGGATTCTGTCGGAATCCTGAGCAGGATTCTGTCGGAATCCTGAGCAGGATTCTGTCGGAATCCTGAGCAGGATTCTGTC
Organism: Aedes albopictus; assembly: GCF_035046485.1. Lineage (NCBI taxonomy): Eukaryota > Metazoa > Arthropoda > Insecta > Diptera > Culicidae > Aedes > Aedes albopictus. Next base: position 39,279 of record NW_026917039.1, read on the forward strand.
GGAATCCTGAGCAGGATTCTGTCGGAATCCTGAGCAGGATTCTGTCGGAATCCTGAGCAGGATTCTGTCGGAATCCTGAACAGGATTCTGTCGGAATCCTGAGCAGGATTCTGTCGGAATCCTGAACAGGATTCTGTCGGAATCCTGAGCAGGATTCTGTCGGAATCCTGAACAGGATTCTGTCGGAATCCTGAACAGGATTCTGTCGGAATCCTGAACAGGATTCTGTCGGAATCCTGAACAGGATTCTGTCGGAATCCTGAACAGGATTCTGTCGGAATCCTGAACAGGATTCTGTCGGAATCCTGAACAGGATTCTGTCGGAATCCTGAACAGGATTCTGTCGGAATCCTGAACAGGATTCTGTCGGAATCCTGAACAGGATTCTGTCGGAATCCTGAACAGGATTCTGTCGGAATCCTGAACAGGATTCTGTCGGAATCCTGAACAGGATTCTGTCGGAATCCTGAACAGGATTCTGTCGGAATCCTGAACAGGATTCTGTCGGAATCCTGAACAGGATTCTGTCGGAATCCTGAACAGGATTCTGTCGGAATCCTGAACAGGATTCTGTCGGAATCCTGAACAGGATTCTGTCGGAATCCTGAACAGGATTCTGTCGGAATCCTGAACAGGATTCTGTCGGAATACTGAACAGGATTCTGTCGCAATCTTGAACAGGATTCTGTCGGAATCCTGAACAAGATTCTGTCGGAATCCTGAGCAGGATTCTGTCACTATACTGCACAGCATTCTATCGGAATACTGAGCAGGATGCTGTTGGAATGCTGAGCACGATTCTGTTGAGCCGGATTCTGTTGGAATCCTGAGCAGGATTCTGTGGGAATCCTGACCAGGATTCTGTCGGAATCCTGAGCAGGATTCTGTCGGAATCCTGACCAGGATTCTGTCGGAATCCTAACCAGGATTCTGTCGGAATTCTGAGCAGGATTCTGTCGGAATCCTAAGCAGGATTCCGACAGAATCCTAAGCAGGATTCTCTCGGAATCCTGAACAGAATTTTGTCGGAATCCTGAATAGGATTCTGTCGGAATCCTGAGCAGGGTTCTGTCGAAATTCTGAGCAGGATTCTGTCGGAATCCTGAGCAGGATTGTGACGGAATCCTGAGAAGAATTTTGTCGGACTCATGAGCAGGATTCTCTTGAAATCCTTGACAGGATTTTTCGGAATCCGAAGCAGATTTCTGTCGGAATTCGGAGCAGGATTCTGTCAGTATCCGGAGCAGGGTTTGATGAGCCGTGCAAATATTACAATTCGAAAACAAAGAATTTACTCGATAGAAAACGAAGATTTCTTCCGAACGCCCCGAAACTAGCAGCACTGCTGTCAAAACAACTTTTATAGCAATCAAATGCACTGAAACAAAAAGCACTAAAGGTACTTACTCTTCTTGCAGCTCGATTCCGCTGTCGTCCAAGCCTGCTAGACTGCCATCTGACGGATTCGACTGCTGCTGTTGCTGACTGTGCTGCTGCTGCTGATGATGATGATGCATGGGATGATGATAGTGCGGCGGAAGATGATGATGGTGGTGATGTTGGTGGACACTGTTCACTGTGGTACCGGCTCCGGCCAGGACCGCTGGGGAATGGAAGAACTCACGCTCGGCGTGCTCCGGCAGGGGCGTTGGCGTTTCGAAGACCAATGTTTCCACCATGGACCCCTTGGAGGAACCGAATGAGACCCTGGAATCGAGAATGGGAAAGGGGAAAGACAGATTAACAATTAGGATCATTATCACTGACTGCGGTGGAAGGGAAGAAACAACATATCAGAGGCGGAGGAAAGCATGCGTGAACGCGCTTTCGGAAAAGAATGACTTAATTCGAGAATGTCTACAATCGCATGGTGCGGCATGAATCACATGTTACGGTTGACCTATTTTGAGCATTTTTTGTGTTTTGTTTTCTTTTGGGTATATGGAACATGTGCAATACTAGAATTGAGCAGTGGTATCCACATCACAAAACTCATATGGGGATTGAAAAAAAAAATATTGTTTCGTGTTACAAACTCGTGTTTTAGTAAGAATCCGACAGTCCGAATCGTTTGACAGCTGATCAGTGATTCATCCGATCGATCAACTGTCAAATGAAACAAGTCAAATAGGCCTTTTCAGTTGACAGATCCGTGCATGCCACTGTTTACAACTGCCGAACAAAGGCGCAAACGCTGAACTTTCATTTTCATAGGAGAACTGTCAAAGGCCCCCAAAATCAGCTGATTTTAGACGTCAAATGAAAAGGCCCATTGTCTGCAATCATTGCTGGATTAGCTTGCGTTTGCTATAAAACGTTGACATTCAAGTCAGTGTGGAATCTGATGTCTAAATTGGGTCGTTTGACGATTGATCGATAAGAACGATCGTTAATCTTATCGATCAACTGTCAAATGACAATGCAGACGTCAGATCGTTCCACAAACCAACTGTCAAAGAGCTATAAACCAACGAACGGTAGCCCCTCAGCGTGCCAGCATTTTTTTCGCCGATCTAACAAAAAACCAGACTCATCTCAATTTGTATCGAAACTGACAGCTTACAAATAACCAAGCAATTACCGACCGCGACGCGACGCGTACGTTGCGTTGCGGTACCATTGAATGGAATGCATTATTCATCACGTACACACAATGTAACCCATTTACAGTGCTTCACATGTGCGCAGCAAGCCCAAAAAGTACACATTTTTCGCTTGTCTAGTTTTCAAATTGCGAATTAAAGCTTCCTCCATGCAGCAAGCGGAGCGAAGCGGACGAACTGTCACTGCTCGCCGCCGCACGCGCCTGGCGTTCAACCAACCGCGAAGCGTCGCGTTCGCGTAGTAGGCGAGCAAGCAAGTCATTGAGCTGCGTTATTGCTTGTTGTATAGTTCGTAGTAGGCCATGATGACTGTGCGCCATTATCATCGTCGTCGGCCATTTATTACGCGAGGGGGCATATGTTTCCATCGTTTGTCTATTTAAGTTTTTGTGCGAGCGATACCGATACGATATGAATGTTTTTATGGCAACCAACCGGCGCAATACGCGAGGTTTTTATGGCGTGACCCATTTGTTCGCGCTCCACGCGAGAGTTAATTGGTCGTAAAATGAGGTGATTGTCTCCAGCAGTGTAGGACAAGGCCCAACTCCAGCGCGAATTAAGCGATAAATCCGCGTCCGTCTAATTAACTGATTCGGATAACGGAACCCATTCGGAAAAATGGCGCTTTCCAGCTGATGGAAAACGCCCTTTCGCTTTCTTCTTCGAACGCCATTATGGCACTTTGGCAGGAACATTATGGAAAACAGTGCGAGAGAAAGGAGCGAAAGGGCCGAAGGTAGACTCAACTCAAACCCAATTAATTAAAGTCACGAGTCAAAGTAGTGGAATGTTTCGCCCCTCCCGTCACGTCGTGACCCTCACCATAAGAAATTTCGTTCCAAAACATGGAAAAATGAATTGCTACAGCCGCAGTAGCGGCCTTTATCGAGCGAAGTTAATTGAAAAGAGTCATAACTATAATTCATGTGCCCGTAAAGATAGAGAGCAACCCGCCAGCGCAGTAGTCCATGGATCAAATTGGCCCTTCAGATAGACGAAAACAGCGAGCGTATCGTTTGGATAAGGCCAAACGAGTAAGTGCTACTGCACTGCTAACAACGATAGTTATCCATCACTCACTCTCACATAGTATAGAAGAGCGCGGGCAATCAACTACCGAAAAAAAGATTGGGGAAATTTACGAGAGAAATTCGGAGGCATGGGTGTTAGAGAAGGGGCGAATCATTAACCTTGGAGGCTGGATAACTTTAACCGGAATGTTTTGGGGATTGGAATGTGAAACATTTCCAAAACAGAACCTTCTTGTATTACATGGAGCGCTATTTTTGGCTCACTTTCGTCAGATTCAATTTCTTTGTCTGATATTGTGAGTTTCTTCAGCCACTGAATTCGAAGGTCAATTCGACACTCTATTTCAAACAAATTCGACGAACCTCGTCAAAGTCTCCTTGCTGTCATTTTTGCACAAACTACCTTATTTTTTATGCGACCTTCTACTGTCATCGTTGTAGAAAAAGAGAGCGAAGATGAAATGTGCGTAAGCCAGAGAAAAAAACCGTGTTACTCTGTCACTTTTCGGTCGTATGTTTACTGTGATTCATATGCTGATAAGACCTACTCAAATCGAACGCCAGAACTGATCGTGGCACGAACGTTCGGAACTGTCGTGTTCGATAAGGGAAGACCAGAACAATAATGGGAAGATATGCTAAATGAGCTCTGGTAATCTCTTCGATTTCTGTTGGTAGGGATAAATTGTTCTGACGTACACCATGTCTCACTTTTGAAATTGTCACATTCTGTAATGCAATAATCTTAAAAAAAATATATATAAAAGCAATCTTCCATTGTAAATAAGGTTCTTTTTAATAGTTTTGAGTTATTTAGACCTACACTGAACGAAAACACCAGCCTGAAATTGGTCTGTTCAACTATAGCTTAATCGATAGAGCACATTTTTTTTTTGAGTCTATTACTGGCTTATTCCTACGCATTTGTTTTGCTAGTAAAATAACGGAAACAGTTTTAAGTTTTAATGTTCGTGATTAGAATGACAGTTAAATCGATAAAATGACAGTTCCCCCATACAAACTTCAAACTTCAAATTTATTAAACAGTTCCTGGGCAACACTGTCTTCGCTTCCCACCCAATAGAGTAAGTGACATTTCAACACACGAACACTAGCGTGAATTTTTTCATACACAAAAGTGCACAATAATTCAAAGGCTCTTCAGATTGCATATGCAAAAAATACGCAATTGTTTAGGCGTTTAGGGTAAAACGGCTAAATAATGATGAAACTAACAACCGGGGTAAGAGTGCACACATTTTTCCCCAAGTTTCACAACTACATCTATAAAATAGACAGACACGCATTTGAACGTGATTACCACTATGGGCCTTTTCATTTGACGTCTTAAATCAGCTGATTTTTCGGGTCTTTGACAGTTCTTCTATGAAAATAACAGTTCAGCGTTTGCGCCTTTGTTCGGCAGTTGTAAACAGTGGCATACACGGACCTGTCAACTGAAAAGGCCTATAGGCCGTGTATGTCTGTACTGTCATTTTCATAGGAGTACTGTCAAAGGCCCCCAAAAGCAGCTGATTTTAAACGTCTTCTTAGGCCTATATTCGTCATACGCTCGATACGCTTCGATTGCCTTTCTTGTCGCTTGGAAGTTCCTGCCGTTGTTCAACTAGAACTCTAGCGGCTTCCGTCTGCGGTACACGAGCAGCCCGACGCTTGAGTCGTCAGGCTGTAAGCGATTTCAACGAGGATAGCCTTCGGTGTCATGCAGGTGAACAAGCAGGCATACCGCTTCTTCGACCTACAACCGAACATGACATCTAGCGGCCCACAGTAGGCCACGATGCATTGTTACGAGCGACTCCAACAGTGGAACCTTCCTCGGGTTCGACGGACGACACTTCTGCACCTTTCACCAGACGCAGACTTTTCGGGTCTTCTTCATCTCCGCTCGCTGGGTATGGATGTAGGAGCGGTGCCGGATTTCGTAGATTCCGGTCTCCCTGTTTCCGTGAGCTACTTTCTGATGATGTGCTTTTACGGCAAAATAACCGGGAAGCACAGCTCTAAAGGTATCGAGGACCTTTGCGCCGGTATGCCTTTCATACGTAGTTCACCCTCGTCGTCCAAAAACGGACTCTAGCTGTACGTACAGACTGCTGGTCTTCTCCACTTGCTGTTGCTGCTGGTACGGACGCATCGTTCAGCGCCAGTTGTGTTTTACGTCGGCTGGGTCTAGGAGCTAAGCCTTAAATTCCAACGCCCCAGAGAGATAGCCACCACACCTGAGGACCCTACATATCGAACGCATCAACACATGGGCCGGGACCGAGGGAAGACGTGATCACGGATTTTATGTCTCAGAAAATCCCATCGGCGTCGACGGGAAGTGAACCCCGACAATGAAATAGTCCATTTTACGAGCCGATTTTATGAATGAATTTTGACAGGAGGTAGCGTCCAATAACCCGTGAAAACCAATATCATCATCAACATTGTTGTCACTTCGTAAAATGGCTCATATCAATATCAACACTGTTGTCGTTTCGTAAAATAGACTATTGACATGTGCTGCAACGGTGTTACATTCAACCTTGTCATCACGAGCCTACTTGACGGTCTGCCACAGGTCCTGAATCAGCAGTATCCCGTAGAACGTTGTAATGGTTTGTAGTACCCCCTCAGTAGGTTATTGAGATTTTGTCGTGATTGAGTGTAGCTTTCGTCTGTTTGTTTATATAAAATTCAGGAAAGTGTTTGTGTTGTTTGTTTCCACTCTGTGTGTTTGCTGATCACTCGACAAAGACGCAGCCTACATTAACAGCTACCATGACAGCCTGCTATATTCCTGACTAGATTGCTCTGTCTTTAATGGTAGGAGATTGTGGTAGCGATAGGAGGCCATTAGGATCTTGTAGAGCCTCAATTGATCGTACAGGTAGAAACGGCCATTGGCTCAAGTAATTGGCACGAGTGAACGCCAGCATATTGTGTCTAATGTGTGTCTATTGTGTGAATGGATATGTGAATATTGCGTGACTCAGCGGAACAATCCGTTCCCAGCCATCTTAGCAAACTACAGTAGAATCACTTGGCAGGATACGCGATCTCGCGATGCAGGCGACTTGCTCCACCAAAGCACGACTCCTCAATGAGCTAGATCACACTGCCTGCTTCGTCATGACGCTTGCTAGGGGAAGGACACCCAAGGGAAATGCCACTAATCATTGTTCACACCCCACAGGTGAATTACAAGGACATGGGTAAAATCTGAATCTATAAAATTCTATGAATTGTATAATACCATATAATACCTAGAATCCCCCCCCCCCCAACTCACACAGAACCCGGTGGTTTTATCGAGGTTTTACCATAAACCAAATTCCGAGGTCATCTCGACGCCAAGGCAAACCCTAACGTCAAAATGGGTAACCTTCTGCCGTTGAAGAGCTTCCGGCACAAATACTTGGCCAACTGAAGTACCGGCCATCCGCTACACCCGCTATATATAATTATATACGTCTGGCGAATAGAAAATCATAAGAACTGGTAACTGAAATATATACTGCCAACACTAGACAAAGTTCAAGCTTTCGATAGACTTCGTGTTTGCGGAACATAAATCTATTATCTTTACGGATACAATACTCCCCTCGTATTCAAGCTCTCTCAAAATGTCTAGTTAAATTGGCTCCGATCGAAATGGCTCCGGAAGTTCTATCCGCCAGACTGTTTATATATATAGTGACTTTAGGATAAGCGTGCCGACCCTAGGGATGTGAGGTCCTAATACAGAGTCTCATTAGCCGCTGGGAAGGGTCACCTTTTGTGACCATCTCCTTGAGTCAAGCACGGCTGTGGTCAACCGCCACTAGTTACAACGGACATCAGCCCTAACAGATCGAAAAAGGTCATTGCACCTTAACAGAATCCTCTTGGTAGACAGCTTGTCGCCAGACAGGAACAGGCCAGGTCATCTTGATGCAGAACAAGAACTCGTCGTGAAACACTACAAATGCATGATAAAATCACAGACAAACAGACGTTATTCTTAGAGTAAATTCATAAAAAAACTTT